>NC_092040.1:22832326-23034005 GCF_003086295.3 Arachis hypogaea
GATATCACTTGTTCTTCAACTTGATGAATGTGATGATCCGTGACACTCATCATCATTCTCACCTATGAACGTGTGACTGACAACACCTCCGTTCTACATTCGATTGGGTGAATATCTCTTGGATTCCTGATTGCACGATGCATGGTTGATCGCCTGACAACCGAGTGCTCGTCTGACAAACGAGCCAACCATTCCGTGAGATCAGAGTCTTCGTGGTATAGGCTGAACTGATGGCGGCATTCAAGAGAATCCAGAAGGTCTAACCTTGTCTGTGGTATTCTGAGTAGGATTCAATGATTGAATGACTGTGACATGCTTCAAACTCCTAGCAGGCGGGGCGTTAGTGACAGACGCAAAAGAATCGATGGATTCTATTCCGGCCTGACCGAGAACCGACAGCTGATTACCCATGCTGTGACAGAGCATAGGCAACGTTTTCACTGAGAGGATGGAGGTAGCCACTGACAATGGTGAAACCCTACATGAGCTTGCCATGGAAAGGAGTAAGAAGGATTGGATGAAGACAGTAGGAAAGCAGAGAGATGGAAGGGAAGGCATCTTCATGCGCTTATCTGAAGTTCCTACCAATGAATTACATAAGTATCTCTATCTTTACCTTTATGTTTATTTCGTTCATCATCATACATCCATTGAGTCTGCCTGACTAAGATTTACAAGATGAGCATAGCTTGCTTCATACTAACAATCTCTGGGGGATCGACCCTTACTCGCGTAAGGTTTATTACTTGGACGACCCAGTGCACTTCTGGTTAGTTGTGCGAAGTTGTGTAATGCCATGGTATTGAACACCAAGTTTTTGGGGTTCATGACCGGGGATTATGAGAGTTGTGAAAAGTATTGTTCACAATTTCGCGCACCAGTTAACGTGGCAACTAACGTGGCAATTATGAGCTTGGTCCAACGTTAGTGACAAAGGAGAGTGTCACTAACGTTGGCCTTGTTGTCTTCTTCCACGTTAGAGTTCACGATAACTTAGTTAACGTGACTCTTAACGTGGGCTATGATGGCTTCGAGGGCGTTATTGGCGATTACCTTTCTCACTAACTTTGCAAGCTAGCTCCCATTCCATGTTAGAGGTCACGTTAGCTAAACTAACGTGGCTGCTAACGTGGTTCTTCTTTGCTTCTTTGTCCTGAAATCAAGCAACAAAGTGCATCAAAGTTCTAGTACAAGTCATGAGTCATGCATCATCCATTTTGTCATATAATTCATGCAAAATTCTCATGAAATCATGTAAAGTGCACAATGTATGCTTGAATCAAGATGTAAGTGAATATCCACCCAAAACTATCTTATTTCTAAGAAAATGCATGAAACTACCCTAAAAACAGTAAAGAAAGGTCAGTGAAACTAGCCAAGATGCCCTGGTGGTGCACGAAATTGTGATCAATACTTTTTCACAACTCAAATAATCCTAGTAATGGCCCCAAAAACTTGGTGCTCAATACCATGGCATAAACATAACTTCGCACAACTAACCAGCAAGTGTACTGGGTCGTCCAAGTAATAAACCTTACGCGAGTAAGGGTCGATCCACAGAGATTGTTGGTATGAAGCAAGCTATGGTCACCTTGTAAATCTTAGTCAGGCAAACTCAAATGGGTATGGTGATAAATGCATAAAAACATAAAAGATAAAGATAGAGATACTTATGTAATTCATTGGTAGGAACTTCAGATAAGCGTATGAAGATGCCTTCCCTTCCGTCTCTCTGCTTTCCTACTGTCTTCATCCAATCCTTCTTCCTCCTTTCCATGGCAAGCTTAAGCAAGGGTTTCACCGTTGTCAGTGGCTACCTCCATCCTCTCAGTGGAAATGTTCAACGCACCCTGTCACGGCACGGCTATCCATCTGTCGGTTCTCGATCAGGCCGGAATAGAATCCAGTGATTCTTTTGCGTCTGTCACTAACGCCCGCCCTCAGGTGTTTGAAGCACGTCACAGTCATTCAATCATTGAATCCTACTCAGAATACCACAGACAAGGTTAGACCTTCCAGATTCTCTTGAATGCCGCCATCAGTTCTAGCCTATACCACGAAGACTCTGATCTCACGGAATGGCTGGCTCGTTTGTCAGGTGAGCGCTCGTTGTCAGGCGATCAACCATGCATCGTGTATCAGGAATCCAAGAGATATTCACCCAATCGAAGGTAGAACGGAGGTGGTTGTCAGTCACACATTCATAGGTGAGAATGATAATGAGTGTCACGGATCATCATATTCATCAAGTTGAAGAACAAGTGATATCTTAGAACAAGAACAAGCAGAATTGAATAGAAGAACAATAGTAATTGCATTAATACTCGAGGTACAGCAGAGCTCCACACCTTAATCTATGGTGTGTAGAAACTCCACCGTTGAAAATACATAAGAACAAGGTCTAGGCATGGCTGAATGGCCAGCCTCCCAATGATCTCAGAACTAGATGTCCAAAGATGAACATACAATAGTAAAAGGTCCTACTTATAGAGAACTAGTAGCCTAGGGTTTACAGAGATGAGTAAATGACATAAAAATCCACTTCCGGGCCCACTTGGTGTGTGCTTGGGCTGAGCAATGAAGCATTTTCGTGTAGAGACTCCTCTTGGAGTTAAACACCAGCTTTAGTGCCAGTTTGGGCGTTTAAGTCCCATTTTGGTGCCAGTTCCGGCGTTTAACGCTGGGATTTCTGAGGGTGACTTTGAACGCCGATTTGGGCCATCAAATCTTGGGCAAAGTATGGACTATCATATATTGCTGGAAAGCCCAGGATGTTTACTTTCCAACGCCGTTGAGAGCGCGCCAATTGGGCTTCTGTAGCTCCAGAAAATCCACTTCGAGTGCAGGGAGGTCAGAATCCAACAGCATTTGCAGTCCTTTTTAGTCTCTGAATCAGATTTTTGCTCAGGTCCCTCAATTTCAGCCAGAAAATACCTGAAATCACAAAAAACACACAAACTCATAGTAAAGTCCAGAAAAGTGAATTTTAACTAAAAACTAATAAAAATATACTAAAAACTAACTAGATCATACTAAAACATACTAAAAACAATGCCAAAAAGCGTACAAATTATCCGCTCATCACAACACCAAACTTAAATTGTTGCTTGTCCTCAAGCAACTGAAAATCAAATAAGATAAAAAGAAGAGAATATGCAATGAATTCCAAAAACATCTATGAAGATCAGTATCAATTAGATGAGCGGGGCTTTTAGCTTTTTGCCTCTGAACAGTTTTGGCATCTCACTCTATCCTTTGAAATTCAGAATGATTGGCTTCTCTAGGAACTCAGAGTCCAGATAGTGTTATTGATTCTCCTAGTTAAGTATGATGATTCTTGAACATAGCTACTTTATTGAGTCTTGGCCGTGGCCCAAAGCACTCTGTCTTCCAGTATTACCACCGGATACATACATGCCACAGACACATAATTGGGTGAACCTTTTCAGATTGTGACTCAGCTTTGCTAGAGTCCCCAATTAGAGGTGTCCAGGGTTCTTAAGCACACTCTTATTGCCTTGGATCACAACTTTATTTCTTTCTTTTTCTTTCTTTTTCTTCTTTTTTCGTTTTCTCTCTCTTTTTTTTTGTATTCACTGCTTTTTCTTGCTTCAAGAATCATTTTTATGATTTTTCAGATCCTCAGTAACATGTCTCCTTTTTCATCATTCTTTCAAGAGCCAACATTCATGAACCACAAATTCAAAAGACATATGCACTGTTTAAGCATACATTCAGAAGACAAAAATATTGCCACCACATCAAAATAATTAAACTGTTATAAAATTCAAAATTCATGCAATTCTTTTTCTTTTTCAATTAAGCACGTTTTTCATTCAAGAAAGGTGATGGATTCATAGGACATTCATAACTTTAAGGCATAGACACTAAGACACTAATGATCACAAGACACAAACACAGACAAACATAAGCACTAAAATTCGAAAAACAGAAAAATAAAGAACAAGGAGATTAAAGAACGGGTCCACCTTAGTGATGGCGGCTCTTTCTTCCTCTTGAAGATCCTATGGAGTGCTTGAGCTCCTCAATGTCTCTTCCTTGTCTTTGTTGCTCTTCTCTCATGATTCTTTGATCTTCTCTAATTTCATGGAGGATGATGGAGTGTTCTTGATGCTCCACCCTTAGTTGTCCCATGTTGGAACTCAATTCTCCTAGGGAGGTGTTTAGTTGCTCCCAATAGTTTTGTGGAGGAAAGTGCATCCCTTGAGGAATCTCAAGGATCTCATGATGAGTGGGGTCTCTAGTGTGCTCCATCCTCTTCTTAGTGATGGGCTTGTCCTCATCAATAGGGGTGTCTCCCTCTATGTCAACTCCAACTGAATAACAGAGGTGACAAATGAGATGAGGGAAGGCTAACCTTGCCAAGGTAGAGGACTTGTCCGCCACCTTATAAAGCTCTTGGGCTATAACCTCATGAACTTCTATTCCTTCTCCAATCATGATGCTATGAATCATGATAGCCCGGTCTATGGTAACTTCGGACCGGTTGCTAGTGGGAATGATTGAGCGTTGGATAAACTCTAACCATCCTCTAGCTACGGGTTTGAGGTCATGCCTTCTCATTGAACCGGCTTCCCTCTTGAATCTCTCTTCCATTGGGCGCCCTCTTCACATATGACTGTGAGGACTTGGTCCAACCTTTGATCAAAGTTGACCCTTCTAGTGTAAGGATGTTCATCTCCTTGCATCATGGGCAAATTGAATGCCAACCTTACACTTTCCGGACTAAAATCCAAGTATTTCCCCCGAACTATAGTAAGATAATTCTTTGGATCCGGGTTCACACTTTGATCATGGTTCTTGGTGATCCATGCATTGGCATAGAACTCTTGAACCATCAAGATTCCGACTTGTTGAATGGGGTTGGTAAGAACTTCCCAACCTCTTCTTCGGATCTCATGTCGGATCTCCGGATATTCACCCTTTTTGAGTGAAAAAGTGACCTCGGGGATCACCTTCTTCAAGGCCACAACTTCATAGAAGTGGTCTTGATGCACCCTTGAGATGAATCTTTTCATCTCCCATGACTCAGAGGTGGAAGCTTTTGCCTTCCCTTTCCTCTTTCTAGAGGTTTCTCCGGCCTTGGATGCCATAAATGGTTATGGAAAAACAAAAAGCAATGCTTTTACCACACCAAAATTAAAATGTTTGCTCGTCCTCGAGCAAAAGAAGAAAGAAGAGAGTAGAAGAAGACGAAATGAAGGAGATGGGAATGGCTTTTTGTTTTCGGCCAAGAAGGGGAAGAAGTAGTGTTTAGGTTGTGAAAATGAAGGAGTGAAGGAGGGTTTATATAGGAGTGGGGGAAGGGTAGGGTTCGGTCAATTGAGGGTGGGTTTGGGTGGGAAAGTGGTTTGAATTTGAATGGTGAGGTAGGTGGGGTTTTATGAAGGATGGATGTGAGTGGTGAAGAGAAAGATGGATTTGATAGGTGAAGGGTTTTTGGGGAAGAGGTGTTGAGGTGATTGGTGAATGGGTGAAGAAGAGAGAGAGTGGTGGGGTAGGTAGGGATCCTGTGGGGTCCACAGATCCTGAGGTGTCAAGGAAAAGTTATCCCTGCACCAAATGGCAAGCAAAATCTCGTTTTGTGCCAATTCTGGCGTTAAACGCCGGGCTGGTGCCCATTTCTGGCGTTTAACGCCAGCTTCTTGCCCTTTTCTGGCGTTTAACGCCAGTCTGGTGCCCCTTTCTGGCGTTAAACGCCCAGAATGGTGCCAGACTGGGCGTTAAACGCCCAACAGCTAACCTCACTGGCGTTTAAACGCCAGTAGGTGCGTCCTCCAGGGTGTGCTGTTTTTCTTTCTGTTTTTCATTCTGTTTTTGCTTTTTTCATTGATTTTGTGACTTCTCATGATCATCAACCTACAAAAAACATAAAATAACAAAAGAAAAATAGTCAAAATATAATATTGGGTTGCCTCCCAACAAGCGCTTCTTTAATGTCAGTAGCTTGACAGAGGACTCTCATGGAGCCTCAGAAATGCTCAGAGCTATGTTGGAACCTCCCAACACCTAACTTAGAGTTTGAATGTGGGGGTTCAACACCAAACTTAGAGTTTTGTTGTGGCCTCCCAACACCAAACTTAGAGCTTGACTGTGGGGGCTCTATTTGGCTCTGTTTTGAGGGAAGCTCTTCATGCTTCCTCTCTATGATGACAGAGGGATATCCTTGAGCCTTAAACATCAAGGATTCTTCATTCACTTGAATGATCAACTCTCCTCTATCAACATCAATCACAGCCTTTGCTGTGGCTAGGAAGGGTCTGCCAAGGATGATGGATTCATCCATGCACTTCCCAGTCTCTAGGACTATGAAATCAGTAGGGATGTAATGGTCTTCAACTTTTACCAGAACATCCTCTACAAGTCCATAGGCTTGTTTTCTTGAATTGTCTGCCATCTCTAGTGAGATTTTTGCAGCTTGCACCTCAAAGATCCCTAGCTTCTCCATTACAGAGAGAGGCATGAGGTTTACACTTGACCCTAAGTCACACAAGGCCCTCTTGAAGGTCATCGTGCCTATGGTACAAGGTATTGAAAACTTCCCAGGATCCTGTCTCTTTTGAGGCAGTTTCTGCCTAGACAAGTTATCCAGTTCTTTGGTGAGCAAAGGAGCTTCATCCTCCCAAGTCTCATTTCCAAACAACTTGTCATTTAGCTTCATGATTGCTCCAAGGTATTTAGCAACTTGCTCTTCAGTGACATACTCATCCTCTTCAGAGGAAGAATACTCATCAGAGCTCATGAATGGCAGAAGTAAGTCCAATGGAATCTCTATGGTCTCATTTTGAGCCTCAGATTCCCATGGTTCCTCCTTGGGGAACTCGTTGGAGGCCAGTGGACGTCCATTGAGGTCTTCCTCAGTGGCATTCACTGCCTCTTCTTCCTCCCAAAATTCGGCCATGTTGATGGCCTTGCACTCTCCTTTTGGATTTTCTTCTGTATTGCTTGGAAGAGTACTATGAGGGAGTTCAGTAATTTTCTTGCTCAGCTGACCCACTTGTCCCTCCAAATTTCTAATGGAGGACCTTGTTTCAGTCATGAAACTTTGAGTGGTTTTGATTAGATCAGAGACCATGGTTGCTAAGTCAGAGTTATTCTGCTTAGAACTCTCTGTCTGTTGCTGAGAAGATGATGGAAAAGGTTTGCTATTGCTAAACCTGTTTCTTCCACCATTATTATTGTTGAAGCCTTGTTGAGGTCTCTGTTGATCCTTCCATGAAAAATTTGGATGATTTCTCCATGAAGGATTATAGGTGTTTCCATAGGGTTCTCCCATGTAATTCACCTCTTCCATTGAAGGGTTCTCAGGATCATAAGCTTCTTCCTCAGATGAAGCCTCCTTAGTACTGCTTGGTGCATTTTGCATTCCAGACAGACTTTGAGAAATCATATTGACTTGTTGGGTCAATATTTTATTCTGAGCCAATATAGTATTCAGAGTGTCAATCTCAAGAACTCCTTTCTTCTGACTAGTCCCATTGTTCACAGGATTTCTTTCAGAAGTGTACATGAATTGGTTATTTGCAACCATTTCAATCAGCTCTTGAGCTTCTGTAGGCGTCTTCTTCAGATGAAGAGAGCCTCCAGCAGAGCTATCCAAAGACATTTTGGATAGTTCAGAGAGACCATCATAGAAAATACCTATGATGCTCTATTCAGAAAGCATATCAGAAGGACACTTTCTGATTAATTGTTTGTATCTTTCCCAAGCTTCATAGAGGGATTCTCCTTCCTTCTGTCTGAAGGTTTGGACTTCCACTCTAAGCTTACTCAATTTTTGAGGTGGAAAGAACTTTGCCAAGAAGGCATTGACTAGCTTTTTCCAAGAGTCCAGGCTTTCTTTAGGTTGTGAGTCCAACCATGTCCTAGCTCTGTCTCTTACAGCAAAAAGGAATAGCATAAGTCTGTAGACCTCAGGGTCAACCCCATTAGTCTTGACAGTGTCACAGATTTGCAAGAACTCAGCTAAAAACTGATGAGGATCTTCCAATGAAAGTCCATGGAACTTGCAATTCTGTTGCATTAGAGAAACTAATTGAGGCTTAAGCTCAAAGTTGTTTGCTCCAATGGCAGGGATAGAGATGCTTCTCCCATAAAAGTCGGGAGTAGGTGCAGTAAAGTCACCCAGCACCTTCCTTGCATTGTTGGCATTGTTGTTGTTTTCGGCTGCCATAGGTTCTTCTTCTTTGAAGATTTCTGTTAGGTCCTCTACAGAGAGTTGTGCTTTGGCCTCTCTTAGCTTTCTCTTCAAGGTCCTTTCAGGTTCAGGATCAGCCTCAACAAGAATGCTTTTGTCTTTGCTCCTGCTCATAAGAAGGAGAAGGGAACAAGAAAATGTGGAATCCTCTATGTCACAGTATAGAGATTCCTTTAGGTGTCAGAGGAGAAGAAAAGTAGAAGACAGAAATAGAAAATTCGAACTTATCAAAGAAGATGGAGTTCGAATTTTGCATTAAGGAATAGTGTTAGTCCATAAATAGAAGGATGTGAGAAGAAGGGAAGTAATTTTCGAAAATTAAGGAAAAGATTTTGAAAACATTTTTGAAAAACACTAATTGATTTTCGAAAATGAAAGTGGAAAAGAAATCAAGTGATTTTTGAAAAAGATTTTGAAATTAGAAATCAAAAAGATTTGATTGAAAACTATTTTGAAAAAGATGTGGTTAAGAAGATATGATTAGTTTTAAAAAAGATGTGATTGAGAAGATATGATTTGAAAAACATTTTAAGAAGATTTGATTTTGAAAATTAATGACTTGGCTATCAAGAAAAGATATGATTCAAACATTAAACCTTTCTCAACAGAAAAGGCAACATACTTGAAATGTTGAATCAAATCATTAATTGATAGCAAGTATCTTTGAAAAAGGAAAGAAATTGAATTTGAAAAAGATTTGATTGAAAAGATTTGATTTGAAAAAGATTTGATTTTGAAAACTTTTGAAAACTTGAAAAAAATTTGCATTGAAAACAAAATCTTCCCTCTTGTGCCATCCTGGCGTTAAACGCCCAGAATGGTGCACATTCTGGCGTTTAACGCCCAAAACTATACCCTTTTGGGCATTAAACGCCCAACCAGGTACCCTGGCTGGCGTTTAAACGCCAGTCTGTCCTTCTTCACTGGGCGTTTTGAACGCCCAGCTTTTTCTGTGCAACTCCTCTGCTGTATGTTCTGAATCTTCAATTCTCTGTATTATTGACTTGAGAAGACACAAATTAAAAATATTTTTGGATTTTTAATAATAAGGAAAACTCAAAATGCAACTAAAATCAAAAGAACAATGCATGCAAGACACCAAACTTAGCAGTTTGTACACTACTGACACTAATGAGAATGCACATGAGACACACGAAACACTCAAGTCAATAGAATTCAAAGATCAGAGTAAGAAATCATCAAGAATTATTTGAAGATCCTTAAGACACATGAATGAATGCATGCAATTGACACCAAACTTAACATGAGACACTAAACTCAAACAAGAAATATTTTTGGATTTTATGATTTTGTATCCTTTTTTTTTTGTGTTTTTCGAAAATAAAGTGGAAAAAGATATCAAAATTCTTAATGAGAATTCCAGGAATCATGCAATGTTTAGTCTAAGACTCCGGTCCAGGAATTAGACATGGCTTCACAGCTAGCCAAGCTTTCAAAGAAAGCTTCTGTCCAAAACACTAGACATGGCCAATGGCCAGCCAAGCCTTAGCAGATCACTGCTCCAAAAGCAAGATTGATAGAAATCAACAAGCTCTTGTGATGATAAGTTGAAACCTCGGTCCAATGAAATTAGACATGGCCTCTCAGCCAGCCAGACTTCAACAAATCATCATGAAACTTTAGAATTCATCATCAAGAATTCCGAAAAAAAAATACCTAATCTAAGCAACAAGATGAACCGTCAGTTGTCCAAACTCAACAATTCCCGGCAACGGCGCCAAAAACTTAGTGCACGAAATTGTGATCAATACTTTTTCACAACTCAAATAATCCCTAGTAATGGCCCCAAAAACTTGGTGCTCAATACCATGGCATAAACACAACTTCGCACAACTAACCAGCAAGTGTACTGGGTCGTCCAAGTAATAAACCTTACGCGAGTAAGGGTCGATCCCACAGAGATTGTTGGTATGAAGCAAGCTATGGTAACCTTGTAAATCTTAGTCAGGCAAACTCAAATGGGTATGGTGATAAACGCATAAAACATAAAGATAAAGATAGTGATACTTATGTAATTCATTGGTAGGAACTTCAGATAAGCGTATGAAGATGCCTTCCCTTCCGTCTCTCTGCTTTCCTACTGTTTTCATCCAATCCTTCTTCCTCCTTTCCATGGCAAGCTTAAGCAAGGGTTTCACCGTTGTCAGTGGCTACCTCCCATCCTCTCAGTGGAAATGTTCAACGCACCTTGTCACGGCACGGCTATCCATCTGTCGGTTCTCGATCAGGCCGGAATAGAATCCAGTGATTCTTTTGCGTCTGTCACTAACGCCCCGCCCTCAGGAGTTTGAAGCACGTCACAGTCATTCAATCATTGAATCCTACTCAGAATACCACAGACAAGGTTAGACCTTCCGAATTCTCTTGAATGCCGCCATCAGTTCTAGCCTATACCACGAAGACTCTGATCTCACGGAATGGCTGGCTTGTTTGTCAGGCGAGCGCTCGGTTGTCAGGCGATCAACCATGCATCGTGTATCAGGAATCCAAGAGATATTCACCCAATCGAAGGTAGAACGGAGGTGGTTGTCAGTCACACGTTCATAGGTGAGAATGATAATGAGTGTCACGGATCATCACATTCATCAAGTTGAAGAACAAGTGATATCTTAGAACAAGAACAAGCGGAATTGAATAGAAGAACAATAGTAATTGCATTAATACTCGAGGTACAGCAGAGCTCCACACCTTAATCTATGGTGTGTAGAAACTCCACCGTTGAAAATACATAAGAACAAGGTCTAGGCATGGCTGAATGGCCAGCCTCCCAATGATCTTAGAACTAGATGTCCAAAGATGAAAATACAATAGTAAAAGGTCCTACTTATAGAGAACTAGTAGCCTAGGGTTTACAGAGATGAGTAAATGACATAAAAATCCACTTCCGGGCCCACTTGGTGTGTGCTTGGGCTGAGCAATGAAGCATTTTCGTGTAGAGACTCCTCTTGGAGTTAAACGCCAGCTTTAGTGCCAGTTTGGGCGTTTAACTCCCATTTTGGTGCCAGTTCCGGCGTTTAACGCTGGGATTTCTGAGGGTGACTTTGAACGCCGATTTGGGCCATCAAATATTGGGCAAAGTATGGACTATCATATATTGCTGGAAAGCCCAGGATGTCTACTTTCCAACGATTTTAAGAGCGCGCCAATTGGGCTTCTGTAGCTCCAGAAAATCCACTTCGAGTGCAGGGAGGTCAGAATCCAACAGCATCTGCAGTCCTTTTTAGTCTCTGAATCAGATTTTTGCTCAGGTCCCTCAATTTCAGCCAGAAAATACCTGAAATCACAGAAAAACACACAAACTCATAGTAAAGTCCAGAAAAGTGAATTTTAACAAAAAACTAATAAAAATATACTAAAAACTAACTAGATCATACTAAAAACATACTAAAAACAATGCCAAAAAGCGTACAAATTATCCACTCATCACCTGGCATCAGCACAGACCTGTGCGCACGCACACGTTGGGAAGGATCGTTTGTTGGGGATGCTCGCACAGCTTGTGCGAATGAATAGCTTTTGAAAGTTTTGGTACCTGTGCGTACGCACACTCTTGTGCAGACGCACACGCCCTGTTTCTCAAATTTTGCTTTGTTTTCAACTATTTCACCTTCCCAATGAGGTTGTAGTCCTCCATAACACCTTTTTAAGACTTTTGGGCATTTTTTTGGGTGCTCAAACATGGGAAATAGTTTAAGGGTTTTATATACTATTATTTTGGAAAAGTTCGCAGACGGAGGACTAGGTTTCTGTTCTATTGGGGAAGGTTTGATGATGTGTGATGAATGGTTCCTGAATGAGATGCGAGATCAAGGAACTGAAATGTAAAGGGACAGTGGTTGAAAAGAGTCAAGGACTTTGAATGAAGTGATGGATCCATTTTGTACTAAAATGTTTTTGAAAATCACTGTACTACTATTTTATACTGAGATTATGAGACCCTATGCGCCCGGCAGAGACGATGGATAATCCCGCCTGTCAAGGTAGCGGCGGCGGCGTAAGGACGGTGGTTAATATTGCTTGCGCTTAGATGTGAGGAGAGAGGCAAGAGATCCCGCTCACATCCCTTCAGATCATCAGAGCGTACAGGCGTAAAATCCTGGATAGTTGATGAGCGGATATTTTATACGCTTTTTGGGGATAATTTCATGTAGATGTTAGCATGTTTTTATTAGTTTTTAATAGAATTTTATTAGTTTTTAAGCAAAAATCATATTTCTGGACTTTACTATGAGTTTGTGTGTTTTACCATGATTTCAGGTATTTTCTGGCTGAAATTGAGGGAGCTGAGCAAAAATCTGAGTTAGGCTGAAAAAGGACTGCTGATGCTGTTGGATCCTGACCTCCGTGCACTCGGAATGGATTTATTGAAGCTACAGGAGTCCAATTGACGCGCTCTCAATTGGGTTGGAAAGTAGACATCGAGGGCTTTCCAGAAATATATAATAGTCCATACTTTTCGCGAAGATAAATGACGTAAACTGGCGTTCAACGCCTGTTCCATGTTGCAGTCTGGCGTCCAGCGCCAGAAACAGGTTACAAGTTGGAGTTCAACGCCCAAAACACGTTACAACCTGGCGTTCAACTCCAGAAACAGCCCAAGCACGTGAAAGGCTTAAGTCTCAGCCCCAGTACATACCAAGTGGGCCCCAGAAGTGGATCTCTGCACCAATTATCTTCTTTTACTCATTCTCTGTAAACCTAGGTTACTAGTTTAGTATTTAAACAACTTTTAGAGACTTATTTGGTACCTCATGACATTTTTAGATCTGAATTTTATACTCTTTGACGGCATGAGTCTCTAAACTCCATTGTTGGGGGTGAGGAGCTCTGCAGCGTCTCGATGAATTAATGCAATTACTTCTGTTTTTCATTCAAACACTTTTGTTCTTATCTAAGATGTTCATTCGCGCTTAACTATGAAGAAGGTGATGATCCGTGACACTCATCACCTTCCTCAATCCATGAACGTGTGCCTGACAACCACCTCCGTGCTACATCAGATTGAATGAGTATCTCTTAGATTCTTTAATCAGAATCTTCGTGGTATAAGCCGGATTGATGGCGGCATTCATGAGAATCTGAAAGTCTAAACCTTGTCTGTGGTATTCTGAGTAGGATTCTGGGATTGGATGACTGTGACAAGTTTCAAACTCCTGAAGGCTGGGCGTTAGTGAGAGACGCAAAAGAATCATTGGATTTTATTCCAACCTGATTGAGAACCGATAGATGATTAGCCGTGCTGTGACAGAGCATTTGGACCGTTTTCACTAAGAGGATGGGAAGTAGCCATTGACAACGGTGACACCCTATATAGAGCTTGCCATAGAAGGAGCCTTGCATGTGGGAAGAGGATTACAAGAGAAAAGCTGAAATAAAGTAGACAAAGCATCTCTAAAAACTCCAACATATTCTCCATTATTAAAGTAACAATTATTTATTTTATGCTCTTTTATTCTTCTAATAATTCAAACTGATAATTTTAATTGATATCCTGACTAAGAATAATAAAATAAATATAGCTTGCTTCAAACCAATAATCTCCGTGGGATCGACCCTTACTCACGTAAGGTATTACTTGGACGACCCAGTGCACTTGCTGGTTAGTGGTACGAGATCATAAGAAATCTTGATTTTGATATTGGGATTCAAATTTCGTGCATCAAGTTTTTGGTGCCGTTGCCGGGGATTATTTGAGTTTGAACAACTAAAGGTTTATTTTGTTGCTTAGATTAGGAATAATTTATTTTTGTTGCTATAGAGTCATTAAATTCTGAGTCCTTTATTCCCTTTTCAAAAATTTTTTTCAAAAATATTATTTTTCTTTATCAAATTTTAAATTTTTTTCGTGAGTTTAGTGTCTTGTTCTAAGTTTGGTGTCAATTGCATATTTTGTATTTTCCTTTAAATTTTTTAATTAGAGTTCTTTGTTTTTCCTTGATCTTCAAATTGTTCTTGTCAATTTTTCTTGTTTGATCTTTGGTTTGTCTTGTTCTGTGTCTTTTCTTTTTTTCTTGTGCTTTTTTTTAAAACATTAGTTTTCAAGAATTTATTTTTATCTATAATTATAATACATCTTTAAAAGCACATTAAATTTATAGCTCAGTTGGCTAGAGTGTTGGCTTATGCTCTTGGCAATTGGGTATCTTCTTTTTAAATCTTTTTCAAAAATAATTTTTCTTGATTTAATCTTGTGCCAAACTTTAAGTTTGGTGTTTTCTTGTTAATCTTTTCATAATTTTCAAAAATCTTATTAAAGTTTTCTAAAAATTTTAAGTTTGGTGTTCTTTCTTTTGTTCTTGTTGTTCTTGTGAATCTTTAAAGTGTTCTTGAGTCTTCTTTGTGTTTTGATCTTAAAATTTTTAAGTTTGGTGTTCCTTGGTGTTTTCCCTCCAAAAATTTTCGAAAACAAGGAGCATTAGATCTAAAAATTTTAAGTCCGGTGTCTTTTGTGTGTTTTTCTCTTTCATCAAAAAATTTAAATTAAAAAAAAATATCTTTTCTAACTATTTTTAAGCATATTTTTGAATTTTTTTTATTTTTCAAATTTCAATTTCAAAATTTTATCTTATTGTTCATACCCTGACCGAGGTCCTCCAACTCGGCAAATTCGTAAGAGGTCCGACCTTGTCCCAAAGCTCACACCTAAAGGTCGGACCTCGGACAAAGAGCAAGGAAGGCCCATCAAAAGGAACGCAGCCCAAACCTAAAGGCCGAAAAGGCCTAGAAAAGGCGGTTCCACAAAGATAGAGATAAAACTCCCAAAGATAAGATAAGATAAGAATATCTTATCCAGGGAAGATCACGGCCAACTACTATAAATACACTGGAGCACCCAGGTATGGCATTCATTCCACATCTACACATATCTGCTTGGACCCATGCTAACTTAAGCATCGGAGTGTCATTGCAGGTACAACCACCAACCATTCCGCATATCAAGCTCGGGTCACCGAACCCCCACCTCGGGCTTCTCCAAGACGACCGAGCTACACGTTTCAGGCAAACCCTCGGAACATTGGCGCCGTTGCCGGGGACCTGGAAGTCATCCCTCTACCATGGCGGACGACCCTCTCAACAATGACCACGCTGCATCTGAACAAGAGGACGAAATTGACACCGGAGAACGACCGGACAGCCCTCTATCACCACGCACTCCAGGAGGAAACAAACAGAATCGCCCAAAAACATCACTCCCAAACAAAGATCCACAAAATTCCGAAAAAGAGAAGAGCTCGGAAATTCTAGAAGCAGTCCGAGCACAACAAGACCGACTAAAACAACTCGAAGAGGACATAAAAAAGCAGAAAGAAACTGAACAAGATCTGAAAAGGGAAGCTCAAAAGCGCAGAGAATTAGAAGAAAAACTGCGGAAAATAGAGGCCAACCTGAAAGACCGGACAGAACGCGGCACCACCATCGAGGGCAACCACGATCCCTTCACGCAAGAGATCATGAAGGAGAAGGTACCGCGAAACTTCAAACCACCCGATATGGACCTCTACGACGGCACCACCGATCCACGTCATCACCTCAGCAACTTCAGAAGCAGAATGTACCTAGTCGACGCCTCCGACGCGATTCGGTGCAAAGCCTTCCCCACCACTCTCACCAAGTCAGCCATGAAGTGGTTCGACAACCTGCCACCAAGATCAATCACCAGCTTCGAAGACCTAACCAAAAAATTCCTAACAAGATTCTCTATTCAAAAGGACAAGACAAAACATGCCCCCAGTCTACTCGGGATCAAACAAGGTAACCAAGAAACTCTCCGAGAATACATGGAGCGATTCAACAAAGCCTGCCTGGACATACAACACTTGCCCACTGAAGCAGCCATCATGGGACTAGCAAACGGCCTAAAAGAGGGACCGTTTAGCCAATCTCTATCCAAACGATACCCGACCTCCCTATACGAGGTGCAGGAGCGGGCAGAAAAATATATCAACATGGAGGAAACCTCCCAGCTAAGAGACTCTTCTAGGAAGGAACCAACCTACCCACTCCGAGACCGGGATCGGGAACAGAAGAAGAAAGAAGAACCCAACTCGGACAAGCCACGGAAGTACCACAACTACACCCCCCCTCCAAGTCTCCCTGGTAGACGTCTACAGAGAAGTATGCCACACCAAAAAGATCCCACCGCCCCGACCGCTAAAACACAAGAAAGCGGGGAGAGATCGGTCCGAATACTGTGAATATCACAAGCTCTACGGTCATTCTACTAACGACTGCTACGACCTAAAAAATGTTATAGAAAAGCTAGCCAGAGAAGGAAAACTCGACAGATACATAGCAGAGAAAGGAGAAGAGACCAGGAAGAGAAGGCGGGGAGACAACGAAGATCGGGCCGAACAAACCCCGCGAACCCCTGAAAGACATGTTCACATGATAAATGGAGGTTTTGCAGGCGGAGGAACATCCAAATCCTCGCGAAAAAGACACCTCAAAGAAGTCTATCACGTCCGAGAAGACAGTCCCCTGCCCGAATTACCTACTATCTCATTTACCCGAGAAGATGCTCAAGGGATAATTCCCGGACACGACGATCCAATGGTAATCACCATTATCCTAGCAAACGCCAACTTACATCGAACCCTGATTGACCAGGGAAGCTCAGCAGATATCCTGTTCAAAACGGCCTTCGACAAGCTCGGACTTGAAGAAAAAGAACTAAAGGCCTATCCCACCGACCTATTTGGACTAGGGGATACTCCGATCCATCCCTTAGGATACATCTCGCTACACACTACCTTTGGAAGAGGCGAGCAATCTAAAACATTAAGCATCGACTACATTATAGTCGACGTCACTTCAGCATACAATGCCCTCATTGGGCGACCGACCCTAAACAGACTGGCGGCTATAGTCTCGACCCCACACCTCTGTATGAAGTTCCCTACCGCAAAAGGAATCGCTACCCTAAAAGGCGACCAAAAACTAGCGCGGCGATGCTACAACGAAAGCCTGAGCCTAAAAGGGAAAGAGGTCAACACAATAGAACTCGGACGAGTTCAATCCCGAGAAGATCTTCGGCCACAACCAGAGGGAGAAACCGAAAAAGTCCAGATTGGGAACACACCTGAAAAAATAACAAACATAGGAGCAAACCTCGAAACGGGCCTAAAAGAGAAACTCATAACCCTCTTAAGAGAGAATTCCGACCTCTTCGCCTGGAAAGCCTCCGACATGCCAGGCATAAGCCCCGACCTGATGTGCCATAAGCTATCAGTTTACCCGGGATCCCGACCTGTCCAACAAAGACGCCGGAAGCTCGGACCCGAGCGCATGCAAGCAATAGAAGAACAAGTACAAGCACTGCTAGATGCAGGGTTCATTAGGGAAGTAAAATACCCCCTATGGCTCGCAAACGTGGTCCTGGTAAAAAAGCCCAACGGAAAATGGAGGATGTGCGTCGATTACACGGATCTCAACAAAGCCTGCCCCAAAAACCCATATCCACTACCAAACATCGACGCATTAGTAGACGCAGCCTCAGGCTATAGATATCTCTCCTTCATGGACGCGTACTCGGGATACAATCAAATCCTGATGTACGGACCCGACCAAGAAAAGACCTCGTTCATAACCCCAAGGGCAAACTACTGCTACGTAGTAATGCCCTTCGGGCTGAAGAACGCAGGGGCAACCTACCAGAGGCTAATGAACAAAGTGTTCTCAGAGCACATCGGACTACAGCTGGAGGTGTACATCGACGACATGCTGGTAAAGACACAAGAAGACAGAAACTTGCTGACCGACCTCACCAGTATCTTCGGCACCCTCAGAAAACACAACATGAGACTTAACCCGACAAAGTGCACCTTCGCCGCAGAAGCCGGAAAGTTCTTAGGCTTCATGCTGACTCAAAGGGGCATCGAAGCATCCCCGGACAAATGCCAAGCGATACTCAATATGAAGAGCCCGACGTGTGTCAAAGAAGTACAACAACTAAATGGAAGGCTAGTCGCCCTATCAAGATTCTTGGCAGGATCAGCAATAAAGTCACTACCTCTCTACTCACTCCTAAAGAAAGGGAAACCCTTCTCATGGACCCCGGAGTGCGAAAAAGCCTTTCAAGAATTCAAGGAATTCCTCGGGCAGCCACCAATCCTAACCCGACCTTTAAAAGGAGAAGAACTCGTACTATACCTCTCGGTTGGAAATCGAGCAGTCGCTTCAGCGTTAATACGAGAAAATGACCGAGGACAACACCCCATATACTTTGTAAGCAAGGCACTACAAGGGGCCGAATTAAACTATCAGAAGATAGAAAAATTCGCCTACGCCCTAGTGTTCACAGCTCGGAGGCTCCGTCCCTACTTTCAAGCCCACACCATCAAAGTCCGGACAAACCAACCCATGAGACACATCCTCCAAAAAACAGACCTGGCAGGACGAATACTGCAATGGGCGGTGGAACTGTCCGAGTTCGACCTCCACTATGAAACCCGGACTGCCATAAAATCTCAGTATCTAGCCGACTTCATCGCAGAATACACTGAGACCCCTGGAACCCCACTCTCATGGAACCTGTATGTCGACGGGTCCTCAAACAAAACTGGAAGCGGAGCCGGGGTTATACTCGAAAGCGACCAAGGAACGCGGATAGAACTATCCCTAAAATTCGAGTTCCAGGCTTCGAACAACCAAGCCGAATACGAGGCCCTACTAGCAGGTCTAAAGCTAGCCGAAGAGGTCGGAGCCCAGAAAATCACGATCTTCAGCGACTCCCAGGTCGTCACATCACAAGTAAATGGAAGTTACCAGGCCAAAGACCCAACTATGAAAAAATACCTAGACCAAACACAGGCACAATTACGCCACTTTTCAGAAATACAGATTCAACACATACCTCGGGAACAAAACGCCCGGGCAGACGCCCTCTCGAAGCTTGCCAGCACCAAGCCCGGAGGCAACAACAGAAGTCTCCTCCAGGAAACCTTACAATCCCCCTCCGTGTTAAGAAAGGAAGAAGCGCTAAACATATCTAACCAACAGCAAGGATGGATGACCCCCATACTCAACTACCTGAAATCGGGAACTCTCCCCTCCGAAAGGAAGGAAGCTAGAAGACTCACGAAAGACGCCCAGAATTATACACTGATTCACGACATATTATACAGAAGAGGATTCTCAAACCCCCTCCTTAGGTGTATCCCGACCTCAGAAACAAAGAGCGTCCTCGAAGAAGTCCACGGAGGCATGTGTGGGAACCACCTCGGAGCTCGAGCATTATCCAAGAAAGTAGTCCGAGCCGGGTTCTACTGGCCGACTCTGCAAAGAGACGCAACGGAATTTGTGAAAATATGCCCCCCTGCCAAAAACACGCCAATTTTCACAAAGCACCACCCGAAGACCTTATCAGCGTCACCGCACCATGGCCCTTCGCAAAATGGGGACTTGACCTACTCGGCCCGTTCCCCCAAGGACCGGGGCAAGTCAAATACCTCATAGTAGGGGTCGACTACTTCACAAAGTGGATCGAAGCTGAACCCTTAGCCACCATCACGGCTCAGAAAAGCCGCAAATTCCTATACAAAAACATCGTCACAAGGTTCGGAGTCCCCTACTCCCTCACCACAGACAATGGAACACAATTCACAGACACAAGTTTTCGGAACTTGGTGGCCGAGCTAAAAATCAAACAGCAATTCACCTCAGTCGAGCACCCACAAGCCAATGGACAAGCAGAGGCCGCAAATAAAGTCATCTTGGCCAGGTTAAAACGAAGACTCCAAGAGGCCAAAGGGGCATGGGCCGAGGAGCTCCCCCAGGTACTATGGGCATATCGGACAACTCCACACTCTACAACGGGAAAATCGCCATTCCGACTAGCTTACGGGATGGAGGCAATGATTCCTATCGAAATAGATGAAGGGTCACCCAGAGTCATCTTCTACAACGAAGAAGGTAACCCGCAGGCACAAAAGGAAGAACTCGACCTCCTCCCCGAGGTCCGAGAAAGAGCCCGGATCCGAGAAGAAGCCTTAAAACGGCGAACGGCCCTCAGATACAATCAGAAAGTAATAAAGCGAAGCTTCTCCATTCACGACCTGATTCTAATCCGAAATGACATCGGAACACAAAAGTCGGGAGAAGGAAAGCTAGCTGCAAATTGGAAAGGACCCTACAAGGTAACAGAAGTCTTAGGAACAGGCTATTACAAAGTATCCGACCTAGAAGGCAATGAGCTGCCCAGGGCCTGGCACGCCTGTAATCTAAGACGATACTACAGCTAGAAAAATATAACCCGAGGTGTACTCTTTTTCCTACAAGGGTTTTTTAATGAGACACCCGGTCAAGAAAGGCACCCGACCTAGCCAAGGGTAAACACTCTGTAAATATTCTTTCTTTTTTAATACTAATCAAATTTTTCTCTTTTCTTTCTCCTTCTTCTTCCTCATGATGAAACAAATCCTGGAAAGTACCCCGCCAAGGCGCATTAATTTATGCTCGGCAAAACGCAAAAAATCATTGCCAAGAGACCACACAAGGTCGGCAAAGATAAAGCGACGAGGTTCAAATTAATGTGAGAAGTTATAAAGCAACTCTGAAAAGGCTCAAAAAGCCAAATAAAAAGAGATTACAAAAATAACTTAAAAGGCCGACCAACGACAAGGTCGGACCCAACAAAGGGAAGTACTCGACCGCCCCCCGAGGTCCGAGAAAAAGCCCGGATCCGAGAAAGAAGCCTTAAAACGGCGAAAACAAAGATTTCGAAAACGCTTACTAAAAAGTTGCTATACAAAAACAACTAAAAAGTACAAGCGAAAAAACGAAATCAAAGGAAAGGGTAAAACAAAGTTTCAAAAAAAAAAAAAAGCGCTAGCTAAAAGGTTGTTATCCAAAAACAACTAAAAAGCATAAAAGCGGAACAAAAAGTCAAAACGCGAACAAACACCGCATAATAAGCTAAAAAAGTTACTACAAGTAGCTAATAGCAAAAAGGTGTCCAAAGCATTCGCAGAAACCATCCAAAAAAAGAGCCCACAGGCCGGGCAAAAAACCAAAGATAAAAGGATTACAGAGAATCAAGATCCTTTCCGGACTCCACATCGGTAGAAGGCTGCGGAGGAAACATAGAAATCGGGATAGCATTGACGGCCCCGTCATCTCGGTTTAAAACCTCCACACCAGATCCATCCCCGGCCAAAGGTAAAGTCGGGTTCGCAACCGGAACCTTGGGGTCAGACACCGGAACCTCATCCTCGTTGGGAGCAGGAACAATCTTTCCCTCCACAACAACGTTATCCGTACTGAATAAGCTCAGATCCAGGTCAGGAGCAAGAACCCGGACCTGAGCCTTCAAATTTTCAAACATAGCATCCATACCCTTAGCCACATGACCTTCTAGCTCGTAAAAATCATCCTGAGCGGATTGCAATCTCTCCTTTGTCTCCACAAGCTCAGCATATGTCCGAGTATAACTCTCCCTCGCCGCCTTCGCCATCTCCTCAGATGCATTCGCTGCCGCCACAGCCGCGGTAGCTTTAGCTTTCTCTTTCTCCAAAGATGCCTCCAGCTCAGTAATCCTAGCAGCCTTCAGTTCACTAATCCTCTCGAACTCAGACTGAGCCTTCTCAAGTCGGGAACTGGTCGCACCAAGGGGGGATTTCTTGAACTCCCGGGCAATAGCGGCATGAAGACTAGCCATCCGGACACAGCTCCGCGCCATATACTGAAAATGGTGCTCCATAGACACATCATCAGTAGAAATAAAAGTCTGAGGGAGAATATGCTGTTCAACCCAACCAAGAGCATCAAAATCCTTATCATTAAAACCCGCAAGCTCTTGAGAGGTCTTCTGCCTCTTGGGAGGAGGACCCGAGGACGAAGGCGGAGAAGAGTTTCCGGGTCCAGAGGTTGGAGGATCTTGATTTATAGGTCGGAACTGGGGAGTCGGAATAGTCTTCGACCGAGTAGTGACACCCACAGTAGTCTTCTTCGGAGAAGATCGGGCAGAAGCCTCCCCAGCCTCGATATTTCGAGCAGCCACAGACTTCTTCGTCCGACGAAGGTACTTCATGGAATCCGCCTGAGAAGACATCTCTGCAGAAATAAAAGAAAAGGATTACCACAACAGAAATTCCACCAAAACAAGCAAAGCCAAAGTACTAAAAAAAGATGAATCTCGGAGAGGTCGGGAACTACCTAACTCGGAACGGAGAAGGCTTGGATCTCCCAACATTTTCTTCGTGTCCAAGTGAGGTGCCCGACCCCATAAACTGCTTACCACACCCACAAAAGCCTGCTCCACCTCATCTAGACCCTCAAGGGTATACTTAGTAGACACTACATTCTCCTGCCAACAAAGAGGAAAAGAAGGCTCCCCACTCTCATCTAGAAAGAAAGGTCGGACGTCTCCAGTAGCCCGGACCTTGAAATAAAAGTTCTTAAAATCATGAAAGGACTCATCATACAGGGTACAAAACTTCCTTCCCTGGTTAGCCCTAAAAGAGACCCAAGATACCTTCCCTCCACCCGACCCCGGCTTCGTCAACACAAACAAATAGGAAAAAAGAGAAATAGAGGGAGCAACGCCCAAAAACTGACACAAAAGTTGAAACAGCTTTAAAAACGCCCAAGAATTTGGATGGAGCTGCGTAGGAGCAAGATTACAAGACCATAACACCTCGGACTCCAGATCGGTAAAGGGAAGTCGGACACTCAGCTTAGAGAAAAAACAATCATAAGCATAAAAGAAGAGCTTCTCGGAACTATCTAGGGGCGGGAAGCACACTCTCTCCTCGGAATCCGGGGCTACTAGTTCATAATCCCTCTCAGACTCTCTATTTTCACATATGCTACAATGCCTACGGAACCTAACTAAATACTCAGAATCTACCACAGAAGGGACTCTTAGAGGAAGAGGGTCTACCCAATCAAGACCACATGGAATTTTAGTCGACATCGCTTGAAGAACCTTTCGAGACATAAAATTCTTACCTACAAAGAAGAATACAACAGCAAGCAAAAATCACATAAAGAAGACAGCGAAAACCCATTCAGCAAAGCAAGAAACAAAAACCCCACGAAGAAAATGGGGCAACCCGGAACAAAAACACCAGAAGAACAAAAAAAGAGCCCCCCCCAAATACAAACAACAGCAATGGCGGCGCCTCTTTTTGGGGGCAACCCAGGCATAAAGAAAAAGAAACAAAAAAGAGCGGCGCCTCTTTTTGGGGGCAACCCAGGCATAAAGAAAAAGAAACAAAAAAGAGCCACACAAAGAACAGAAGCATATGATCACAAGAAAAGAGAAACATGGGAACAAACCTGGAAGAAGAAACGAAGACGAAGAGCTCCGAAGCAAGGAGAACGAAACGACGGCACAGAGGAAACCCCGGAAAGACACACAGAAAGATTCGGGAAAGCAGAACAAAGAGAAAGAAGAAGCGGTGCTCGTAAAAGCATAAGAAAAACAAAACGCAGAAAAGAGGAAGGGAGCAAATAAATAAAGCCTTCACAGAGCCCGAACGGAAATCGAGGAAAAATGGTAAAATGCAATAAATGCAGGAACGGCCATTTTTGAATTTTGAAAAACTACTATGCCCGAGCACGACCTCCCAAAAAGGACGAACTCGGGCAGGGGCACTGTTCATACCCTGACCGAGGTCCTCCAACTCGGCAAATTCGTAAGAGGTCCGACCTTGTCCCAAAGCTCACACCTAAAGGTCGGACCTCGAACAAAGAGCAAGGAAGGCCCATCAAAAGGAACGCAGCCCAAACCTAAAGGCCGAAAAGGCCTAGAAACGGCGGTTCCACAAAGATAGAGATAAAACTCCCAAAGATAAGATAAGATAAGAATATCTTATCCAGGGAAGATCACGGCCAACTACTATAAATACACTGGAGCACCCAGGTATGGCATTCATTCCACATCTACACATATCTGCTTGGACCCATGCTAACTTAAGCATCGGAGTGTCATTGCAGGTACAACCACCAACCATTCCGCATATCAAGCTCGGGTCACCGAACCCCCACCTCGGGCTTCTCCAAGACGACCGAGCTACACGTTTCAGGCAAACCCTCGGAACACTTATCATATCTTAGTTGTCAAGTAAAAAAAAATTTATTTTATTATCTTTTTCAAAAATATCCTAACCACTTTCTCTCTCTCCCCAATTTTTTCGAAAATCTTCACAAAACATTTTCAAATTTCTATTTTTATTTTTATTTCGTTTTTTTATTTTATCTTATTTTACTTTATTTTACTATTTCGAAAATAAATTTTTATATTTAATAAAATAAACAATATCAACATCCATACCATCTCCCTTGCTCCATCATGGAACTAAGTGGAAATGAACAGTTCAGAAGGACTCTGGGGTCATATGCTAACCCCACTACTGCTTCATATGGGAGTAGTATATTTATACCCTCCACTGGAGTTAGTAGTTTTGAGTTGAATCCTCAGCTCATTATCATGGTGCAGCAAAGTTGCCAGTATTCCGGTCTTCCACAAGAAGAACCTACAGAATTTCTGGCACAATTTTTACAAATTGCTGACACAGTACATGATAAGAAAGTAGATCAGGATGTCTACAGATTATTACTGTTTCCATTTGCTGTAAAAGACCAAGCTAAGAGGTGGTTAAATAACCAACCCAAAAACAGCATAAAGACATGGAAACAGCTGTCAGAAAAATTCCTGAGTCACTATTTTCCTCCAAAACGGATGGCACAGCTAAGGCTAAGCATCCAAGGCTTCAAACAAGGAGATAATGAATCCCTTTATAATGCCTGGGAGATATACAGAGAGATGCTAAGAAAATGCCCCCTCTGAAATGTTTTCAGAGTGGGTGCAATTAGACATCTTCTATTATGGGCTTACAGAGAGAGCTCAGATTTCTCTAGACCACTCAGCTAGTGGATCTATACACATGAGAAAAACAATTGAAGAAGCTCAAGAGCTTATTGATACAGTTGCCAGGAATCAACACCTGTACCTAAGCAGTGAACTTCCCAAGAAGGAAGAGGCTAAAACAGTAACTGCTGAACTCAGTCTTGCAGATCAAGCTGCTGAATTCAATCAGCAATTAGATTTTCTAACAAAACAGTTAGCCGAATTCAAGGAGATACTACTAGAGACAAGAATGGCTAATATGAATATGGAAATACAGTTGAAGCAAACAGAACAGCAGTTATCAAAACAAATAACAGAAGAATGCCAAGCAGTTCAATTAAGGAGTGGGAAAATATTAAATACCTCACTTCAAGGTAGCAGGAAGCCAAGAAATAAGCAGACCACCCAAAATCCATATGAGGACAATCAGAGCCCAGAGAGGAATGACTCTGGCGCCCAAACGCCAGAAAATGGGTGGAAAGTTGGCGCTGAACGCCCAGACCATGCTCAGTCCTGGCGTTCAACGCCAGAAACAAGCAATGATTTAGCGTTGAATGCCCAAAGAAAGCATAGTTCTGGCGTTCAAATGCCAGAAACAGGTAAGGAGTTAGCGTCTATCGCCATTCCAGCTTCCACCCCTTGGCATTCAAACGCCAGTGGGGAATCAGACACATACAAGTGCTGATAATAACCCTTCTAAAAAGGCTTACCAACCCACATCTGTAGGCAATAAACCTACAGCAACTAAGGTTGAGGAATACAAAGCCAAAATGCCTTATCCTCAAAAACACTGCCAAGCGAAACAGGATAAGCAATTTGCCCGCTTTGCAGACTATCTCAGGACTCTCGAAATAAAGATTCCATTTGTAGAGGCACTTGAGAAAATACCCTCTTATGCTAAGTTCATGAAAGAGATCTTAAGTCATAAGAAGGATTGGAGGAAAACTGAAAAAGTTTACCTCACTGAAGAATGCAGTGCAGTCATTCTGAAAAGCTTACCTGAGAAGCTTAAAGATCCTGGAAGTTTTATGATACCATGCACATTAGAGGGTACTTGTACCATGCAAGCTCTATGTGATCTTGGGGTAAGTATCAACCTAATACCTGCATCTATTATCACAAAGCTTGGTTTGACTGAAGAAGTCAAACCAACCCGGATATGTCTCCAACTTGCTGATGGTTCCATTAAATACCCATCAGACGTAATTGAAGACATGATTGTCAAGGTTGGGCCATTTGCCTTTCCTACTGATTTGTGGTGCTGGAAATGGAGGAGCACAAGAGTGCAACTCTCATTCTAGGAAGACCTTTCCTAGCAACTGGCCGAACCCTTATTGATGTCCAAAAAGGGAAAGTAACCCTGAAAGTCAATGAGGAGGAGTTCAAGTTGAATTTTATCAAAGCCATGCAACATCCAGACACCCAAAATGACTGCATGAGCGTTGATATTATTGACTCTCTGGTAAAAGAGGTCAATATGGCTGAGAGTCTCGAATCAGAGCTAGAGAATATCCTTAAAGATGTTTTGCCTGATCTGGAGGAACCAGAGAGAATAATAGAACCTCTGAAAATCCCTCAGGAAGAGGAGAAACCTCCCAAACCCGAGCTCAAACCATTACTACCATCCCTGAAATATGCATTTCTAGGAGAAGGTGATACCTTTCCTGTAATCATAAGCTCTACCTTAGAGCCACAGGAAGAGGAAGCACTAATTCAAGTGCTAAGGACACACAAGACAGCTCTTGGATGGTCCATCAGTGATCTTAAGGGCATTAGCCTAGCCAGATGCATGCACAAAATCCTATTGGAGGGTGACGCCAAGCCAGTGGTTCAACCACAAAGGCGGCTGAATCCAGCCATGAAGGAAGTGGTGCAGAAAGAGGTCACTAAATTACTAGAGGCTGGGATTATTTATCCTATTTCTGATAGCCCCTGGGTAAGCCCTGTCCAAGTCGTCCCTAAGAAAGGTGGCATGACAGTGGTTCATAATGAAAAAAATGAATTGGTTCCTACAAGAACAGTTACAGGGTGGCATATGTGTATTAATTATAGAAGGCTCAATACAGCTACCAGAAATGATCATTTCCTTTACCATTCATAGACCAGATGCTGGAAAGACTAGCAGGTCATGAATACTACTGCTTCCTGGAAGGATATTCAGGTTATAATCAAATTGCAGTAGATCCCCAGGATCAAGAGAAAATAACATTCACATGTCCATATGGAGTATTTGCATACAGAAGGATGCCATTTGGCTTGTGCAATGCACCTGCAACCTTTCAAAGGTGCATGCTCTCAATTTTCTCTGATATGGTGGAAAAATTTCTGGAAGTCTTCATGGATAACTTTTCAGTATTTGGAGACACATTCAACTCCTGTCTTGACCATCTAGCACTTGTTCTAAAAAGGTGCCAAGAGACTAACCTGGTTTTAAACTGGGAAAAATGTCACTTTATGGTGACTGAAGGAATTGTCCTTGGGCACAAAATCTCGAACAGGGGAATAGAGGTGGATCAAGCTAAGGTAGAGGTAATTGAAAAATTACCACCACCAGCCAATGTTAAGGCAATCAGAAGCTTTCTGGGGCATGCAGGATTCTATAGGAGGTTTATAAAGGATTTTTCAAAAATCGCCAAACCTCTAAGTAATCTGCTAGCTGCTGACACACCATTTATCTTTGATAAGGAGTGTCTGCAGGTGTTTGAGACTCTGAAAGCTAACCTGGTCACAGCACCAGTCATCTCTGCACCAGACTGGACATTACCATTTGAATTAATGTGTGATGCCAGTGACCATGCCATTGGTGCAGTGTTGGGACAAAGGCATGACAAGCTTCTGCACGTCATTTACTATGCCAGTCGTGTTTTAAATGACGCACAGAAGAATTACACAACCATAGAAAAAGAGTTGCTTGTAGTGGTTTACGCCATTGACAAGTTTAGATCATATTTAGTAGGATCAAAAGTGATTGTGTACACTAATCATGCTGCTCTTAAATATCTACTCACAAAGCAGGATTCAAAACCCAGACTCATCAGATGGGTGTTGCTTCTACAAGAGTTTGATACAGAAATAAGAGACAGAAAAGGGACAGAGAACCAAGTAACAGATCACCTGTCCCGAATAGAACCAGTAGAAGGGGCGTCCCCCCTCTTACTGAGATCTCTGAAACCTTTCCGGATGAGCAACTCTTTGCCATCCAGGAAGTGCCATGGTTTACAGACATTGCGAACTACAAGGCAGTGAGGTTCATACCCAAAGAGTACAGTAGGTAGCAATCAAAGAAATTGATCACAGATGCAACGTACTATCTTTGGGATGAACCATATCTCTTCAAGAGATGTGCAGACGGAGTAATCCGTAGATGTGTGCCTAAAGAAGAAGCGCAGAAGATCCTATGGCATTGCCATGGATCACAATATGGAGGATATTTTGGAAGTGAGCGAACAGCCACAAGAGTCCTCCAATGTGGCTTCTACTGGCCTACTCTCTATAAAGATTCCCGAGTGTTTGTACTTAATTGTGACAGTTTCCAAAGATCTGGTAATCTGCCTCACAGTTATGCCATGCCTCAACAAGGGATCTTGGAGATTGAGTTGTTTGATGTATGGGGTATTGACTTCATGGGGCCTTTCCCACCATCATATTCAAACACTTATATTCTGGTGGCCGTGGATTATGTATCCAAATGGGTGGAAGCCATTGCTACACCCACTAATGACACTAAGACAATGTTAAAATTCCTCCAAAAACACATCTTCAGCACATTTGGCACCCCTAGAGTACTAATCAGTGATGGGGGCACTCATTTCTGCAATAAACAGCTTTACTCTACTTTAGTTTGTTATGGAGTTAGCCACAGAGTGGCCACTCCATATTACCCACAGACAAATGGGCAAGCTGAAGTCTCAAATAGAGAACTCAAAAGAATCCTGGAATGGACTGTAATTAACCGTAGAAGGGATTGGGCAAGAAGCTTGGATGATGCTTTGTGGGCATACAGAATAGCATTCAAGACCCCTATAGGGACCTCTCCATACCAGCTTGTGTATGGAAAGGCATGTCACTTGCCAGTAGAATTAGAACACAAGGCCTACTGGGCAACCAGATTCCTGAACCTTGATGCCAAGTTAGCTGGAGAAAAATGATTGCTCCAGTTAAATGAGCTAGAGGAATTTAGACTCAATGCTTTCGAGAATGCAAAAATTTATAAAGAGAAAGCAAAAAGATGGCATGATAAGAAATTGTCATCCAGAGTCTTTGAGCCAGGGCAGAAAGTTCTGCTATTTAATTCTAGGCTCAGATTATTCCCCGGAAAATTAAAATTCCGGTGGAGAGGACCATATGTGATTACAAGCGTGTCACCATATGGATACGTAGAGCTTCAGGATACTGATTCTAATAAAACGTTCATTGTTAATGGACAGAGAGTCAAACATTATCTTGAAAGCAATTTTGAGCAAGAATGCTCAAAACTGAGGCTTGATTAAAGTTCAGTAATAGTCCAGCTAAAGACAATAAAGAAGCGCTTGCAGGGAGGCAACCCAGCTATTTACAAAGTTTATTTCTTAATTAATTGATTTTTACAGGTATATGTCAAGTATCTTCAAGGTAAAATAGCAATTGATTGAATTCATAGAGTTACAAGGGAATTTGGAAGCTCACTGGCGTGAAAAAGCCAGTAAGAAATATTTTGGACGTTGAACGCCCAAAAGAAGCACCTACTGGGCGTTCAACGCCAGTAAGGATAGCCATCTGGGCGTTAAACACCAGAAAGGAGCATCTTCTGGGCGTTGAACGCCAGAAAGAAGCACCTTCTGGGCGTTCAACGCCAGATTTGCAGCATCCTGGGTGTTCAGAAAAACGCCCAGTGACAAAAGACTTCCTGGCGTTCAACGCCAGAAAGAAGCAACAGCTGGGCGTTGAACGCCCAGGAGAAGCAGCAATTGGGCGTTAAACGCCCAAAACGTGCAGTGTTTGGGCGTTTAACGCCGGAATGGTGGGGAGGAGGTAAAATTCGTTTTTCTTCACAAATTTTCTACTTTTTATGTTTCAATTCATGATTTCTTGCATAAACATGTTTCAAAATATCATCCTTCAATTCCAAAAATTTTAACCCTAATTTCTAAAATCCCTTTTTCAAATATATCAAATGTATCTTAATCCATAAAGACAAATCTTTTTTCCAATTCAATCCAACTCTTTTTTTTTTAATTTCAATTATCTTTTAAAATCTTCTTTCAAAATAAAAATTCAAATTTATCTTTTCCAAATATAATTAACATCTTTTTATTTTTAAATTATATCTTTTTCTTATTATATTTATCTTTTATAAATCATATCTTCTATCTTATCTTTTTTCTTATTTTTGAAACCCACCCTCCCCCCTTATATCCACATTCGGCGCCCCTCCCATCATCCACCATTCCACACTTGCTCTCCTCCTATCCCTCTCCTTTCTTTTCTTTTGCTTGAAGACAAGCAAACCTCTAAGTTTGGTGTATTTATCCGTGATCACAAAAACATAATCACTCAGATCATGGCTCCTAAAGGAAAACAATCCACTTCAAGAGGCAAGAAAGAGAATATTCCAAAACCACTTTGGAATTAAGGGAAGTTCTTAACCAAAGAACATTCAGACCATTACTACAAAATAATGGGTCTAAGATCAGTGATCCCGGAAGTCAAGTTCGATCTGAAAGAAGATGAATATCCGGAGATCCAAGAGCAAATTCGAAACAGGAACTGGGAAATCCTAGCTAATCCTGAAACAAAAGTGGGAAGGAATATGGTTCAGGAGTTCTACGCTAATCTGTGGCAAACAGACAGGCAAAGAATAACTGGAACTGCCCTCTATGACTATCGAACCTTGGTCAGAGGAAAGATTGTTCACATCCACCCTGACAAAATCAAGGAGATCTTTAAGCTTCCTTAACTGAAAGATGACCCAGACTCCTTTAACAGGAGAATGATGAGGATAAACAAAGGCCTGGACAAGATTCTAGAGGATATATGCATCCCTGGAGCCAGGTGGACCACCAGCACCACTGGCATCCCAAATCAACTCAAGAGGGAAGATCTCAAACCAGTTGCCAGAGGCTGGCTGGACTTCATTGGGCGTTCTATATTGCCCACCAGCAACCGTTCTGAAGTCACTGTTAAAAAGCAGTGATGATTCATTGCATCATGTTGGGAAGAGAAGTAGAGGTTCATCAGCTAATTTCGTGTGAACTCTACAAAATAGCAAACAAGAACTCCAAAGATGCCAAATTGGCCTATCCAAGCTTAATTTCTATGCTCTGCAAAGATGTTGGAGTGAGGATGGGAATAACTGAGTATATCTCAGTTGAGCGGCTAATCACTAAAATATCAATGGAAAGACAACAGTTGCAGGATGACCCAATCAAGAGGAGAGCACAAGAATTCCTCCCAGAACTCCCTCAATTCGAATATTGGGAGCATCTTGAGGCATCTGTTTCCAAATTACAAGAAGCTATGAACCAAATAAAGGAAGAACAGAATAATCAAAGTAGCATGCTTTGCAAATTACTTAGGGAACAAGAGGAGCAAGGGCGTGACTTGAGAGAGCTGAAGCGTCAGAAATTAATTCTTGAAGGACCAAGCACCCCACAGACTAGAGGAACATCCACTCCCAAAATACAGGTTGTTGAGTTTTAATTTTATCTTTAACTCTGTGATATTGCTATTATAGAAATTTACCTTAGAAGTTATATAAGAGTCGTAGTAATTAGCATATCTATTTTGGTTTTATTTCCAATTAAGTTATAATTTATTTTTTCCATCATCATCAAACATGAATAAAATAGTAGATTTTTAGAATAAAGAAGTAATTTATATTTTTCGAGTTCTTAATAAGAAAAAAATTACAATTAATTATATGTGGTGGCAATACTTTTTGTCTTCTAAATGAATGCTTGAACAGTGCATATTTTTTATCTTGAATTTCATGAATGTTAAAATTGTTGGCTCCTGAAAGAATGAGGAACAAGAAAAATATTATTGATGATCTGAAAAATCATGAATTTGATTCTTGAAGCAAGAAAAAGCAGTGAAAAAAAAAAGCCAATAGCCCTTAAAACCAAAAGGCAAGGGTGAAAAGGATCCAAGGCTTTGAGCATCAGTGGATAGGAGGGCCCAAGGAAGTAATTCCAGGCCTAAGCGGCTAAATCAAGTTGTCCCTAACTATGTGCTTGTGGCATGCAGGTCCAAGTGAAAAGCTTGAGACTGAGTGGTTAAAGTCGTGATCCAAGGCAAAAGAGTGTGCTTAAGAACTCTGGACACCTCTAATTGGGGACTTTAGCAAAGCTAAGTCACAATCTGAAAAGGTTCACCCAATTATGTGTCTGTGGCATTTATGTATCCGGTGGTAATACTGGAAAACAAAGTGCTTAGGGTCACGGCCAAGACTCATAAAGTAACTGTGTTCAAGAATCAACATACTACACTAGGAGAATCAATAATACTATCTGAACTCTGAGTTCCTATGGATGCCAATCATTCTGAATTTCAAAGGATAAAGTGAGATGCCAAAACTGTTCGGAAGTCAAAAAGCTACTAGCCCCGCTCATCTAGATAAGAATCTGAGCTCCACTTAAAACTCTTAATATTATTGCTTCTTAATTTCTTTTCATCCTATTTTATCTATCTAGTTGCTTGAGGACAAGCAACAGTTTAATTTGGTGTTGTGATGAGCGGATATTTTATACGCTTTTTGGGGGTAATTTTATGTAGATGTTAGCATGTTTTTATTAGTTTTTAATAGAATTTTATTAGTTTTTAAGCAAAAATCATATTTCTGGACTTTACTATGAGTTTGTTTGTTTTCCCGTGATTTCAGGTATTTTCTGGCTGAAATTAAGGGAGCTGAGCAAAAATCTGAGTTAGGCTGAAAAAGGACTGCTGATTCTGTTGGATCCTGACCTCCCTGCACTCGGAATGGATTTTTTGGAGCTACAGAAGTCCAATTGACGCGCTCTCAATTGGGTTGCAAAGTAGACATCCAGGGCTTTCCAGAAATATATAATAGTCCATACTTTGCGCGAAGATAGATGACGTAAACTGGCATTCAACGCCAGTTCCATGTTGCAGTCTGGCGTCCAGCGCCAGAAACAGGTTACAAGTTGGAGTTCAACGCCCAAAACACGTTACAACCTGGCGTTCAACTCCAGAAACAGCCCAAGCACGTGAGAGGCTTAAGTCTCAGCCCCAGCACACACCAAGTGGGCCCCAGAAGTGGATCTCTGCACCAATTATCTTAGTTTAATCATTCTCTCTAAACCTAGGTTACTAGTTTAGTATTTAAACAACTTTTAGAGACTTATTTGGTACCTCATGACATTTTTAGATCTGAATTTTATACTCTTTGACGGCATGAGTCTCTAAACTCCATTGTTGGGGGTGAGGAGCTCTGCAGCGTCTCGATGAACTAATGCAATTACTTCTGTTTTCCATTCAAACACGTTTGTTCTTATCTAAGATGTTCATTCGCGCTTAACTATGAAAAAGGTGATGATCCGTGACACTCATCACCTTCCTCAATCCATGAACGTGTGCAAAACAACCACCTCCGTTCTACATCAGATTGAATGAGTATCTCTTAGATTCCTTAATCAGAATCTTCGTGGTATAAGCCGGATTGATGGCGGCATTCATGAGAATCCGGAAAGTCTAAACCTTGTTTGTGGTATTCCGAGTAAGATTCTGGGATTGGATGACTGTGATGAGCTTCAAACTCCTGAAGGCTAGGCATTAGTGACAGACGCAAAAGAATCATTGGATTCTATTCCAACCTGATTGAGAACCGACAGATGATTAGCCGTGCTGTGACAGAGCATTTGGACCGTTTTCACTGAGAGGATGGGAAGTAGCCATTGACAACGGTGACACCCTACATAGAGCTTGCCATGGAAGGAGCCTTGCATGTGGGAAGAGGATTACAAGAGAAAAGCTGAAATAAAGCAGACAAAGCATCTCTAAAAATTCCAACAAATTCTCCATTATTAAAGTAACAATTATTTATTTTATGCTCTTTTATTCTTCTAATAATTCAAACTGATAATTTTAATTGATATCCTGACTAAGAATAATAAAATAAACATAGCTTGCTTCAAACCAATAATCTCCGTGGGATCGACCCTTACTCACGTAAGGTATTACTTGGACGACCCAGTGCACTTGCTGGTTAGTGGTACGAGATCATAAGAAATCTTGATTTTGATATTGGGATTCAAATTTCGTGCATCAATAGTGATCCGAGCACTATATCTCGGGGGTTCCCACACCATGATTTCGAAGGGCAACATCTCCATGGGGATGTGTCGGGTTTGCAGTTGAACCGACAATGTGATATCACAGTCAATAGGGCAGGCATTCATCATATGCATTTTCTACCTATTTGTATGCTTTGCCGACTTTATATTGTTTTCCCTATCTGTATAACATGTCTAATTGCTACTTGTATTAATTGCTCTATATGCTTCTACTTGTGTTTTTCTTGTATTGCATATACTTGTGCTTTTACTGGGGTTGAGGAGGTTCGGAAGGCGGTGGCGATGGGGTCGCATGGCGGATCGGTTGGTGAAGGCTGTGGGATAGCGGCTGATAAACCCCATTTTTAGGGTTTATCCTGTATTTAATCTAGTGGATTTTATCTATTATTCTCACACTTATTCATACAATTCGCATGTTTTATATTTTCCTTCTTGATTTTGTGCTATGATTGGAAACATGCTTCTTTGGCCTTAATTTTGCAAATTTTAATCCTTTCTTATTTCCATTCGATTCCTTGATATGTGTGTTAAGTGATTTCAGGGTTTATAGGGTAGGAATGGCTTAGAAGATAGAAAGGAAGCATGCAAAAGTTGAAGGGATACAAGAAGCTGAAGGAATTGCTAATGCTGTTAGCCCTGACCTCTTCGCATTCAATCGGTCATAACTTGGGCTACAGAGGTCCAAATGAGGCAGTTCTAGTTGCGTTGGAAAGCTAACGTCTGGGCTTTGAAATAATATATAATTTGCAATAGTGGCCATACAGCTAAGTGACGCACACGCATTGTTCTGTAGAAAATTTAGCGACCCAGAAATCGTCCCCAGCGATTTCTAGGCTGTTTTTGACCTAGTTCTCGGCCCAGAAAACACAGATTAAAGATGCAGAGTGGAGGAATCAAGGACACGTCTCACTTTTCATAATTTTAGGTTTTAGATGTAGCTTTAGAGAGAGAGAGGCTCTCTTCTCTCTCTTAGGTTTTAGGATTTAGGATTATCTCTTCTCAATCCTAGGTTTAATTTTCTGTGACTTAATTCTCTTCCACTCTTATTGATTCTAATACTTTGATCTATACATTCCTTTTCTGATTGAATTCTCTATTTTAATATAATTTGAGGTGTTTCATATTCAACATTGCTCCCTTTTGATCTATGTTGCTGATATTTGAGATTGGTTATTTGGATGCTATTACTTTTCTGTGCTTTTGTGTTGTGCCTTCCAAGTGTTTGATAAAATACTTGGGAGAGTTCTAGAGTAGATTTTTCTACTTTTGGCTTTCGTTGAGTAATTGGTGACACTTGAGTTATCAAACTCCTTTGTTGATGGATAATTGTTATGTTTGCTAGTTGATTTGAATTCCACTAACTCTAGTCTTTCCTTGGGAGTTGACTAGGACCTGAGGATTCATATTGATTTATCTACTTGACTTACCTTCATAATTAGAGGTTGACCAAGCGGGAGCAACGGACAACTCTCATCATAATTGATAATGATAACTAGGATAAGACTTCCAATTCTCATACCTTGCCAAGAGTTTTTATTGTTATCATTCTATTTTCTCTACAATTTACTCTTCTTATTTCTCATCCCCAAAACCCCAATTTACACAACTCATAACCAATAATAAGAACACTTCGTTGCAATTCCTTGAGAGACGACCCGAGGTTTAAATACTTCGGTTATCAATTTTATTAGGGGTTTGTTACTTGTGACAACCAAAACTTTTGCACGAAATAGATTCTTTGTCAGTCTAGAAGCTATACTTTCAACAAGGATTTATTTGTGGAAATTATAGACCGTGCGAAAAACCCGCTCTTCAGCAGCGTTTGATTAGATTAGAAATCTCTTAAGATAGATTACCCTTTTATGGTACTACGGCTTAAGTTGTATTAAAGAATTATCTATTATGCTGTTTTGTTTTAGAATGCTTTAAGCTTGAATCTTGTGATGGATATGGAGTCTAGGATTGCCTTTGGCATCCCGAGGTCTTCTCTCCTACATCATTGGGAACTATTACCATACTGAGAACCTCCGGTTCTCATACCATATTTCTGTTGTGTTTTTTAGATGCAGGTCGCAACCCACCTCGGTGAGTTGTCTGGTTGGTGATAGGAGCGGAGGATCTGGATATCTTTTGGAGTTCTTTTGATTTATTTTATATATATGTCTATCACTTTTGTACTTGGATTGGCCTAGAGGCTTGTATTTGAGAGAACAAAACCTGTATAAGCTGTTTTCACTGTCTAGTTTCATATATGGTTTGTATCTAGCTAGTCGGCTTAAACTCTGCGAGTTATGACTAGCGTCTTATGATATTATACAATTATACTATGATGTTTTGTTATTTTATACATGGTCCTTATGCTTTAAGTTAGTAGCTTCGCTAGTACGTTCTGCACTTTTTAAATCCTGTTTTTGAGCCACACTCTTCATCGGACTTCTAGATAGTATTAATTCCTTTTATATAATATATGTATAAGTTTAGAACTGTCATAACCTTTGATTAACCTTTGCTTTACGAAGCAAGGTAAGGCTTAGGCTAATTAGGGTGCTTCATTTAGTGGTATCAGAGCGGTTCGTCCTCTTGAGCCTGAAAGTTGGACCGATTGTACTTCATTGCATACTCTGTGTGTCTTTTCTTTGATGCTATTAGGCTATCTGTCTGATATATGCATAGCATGCTTGTTTGTGAGTGCCTGTTTGGGATAAATTAAAGCACTAGACTTTTGATATTGAGACTGATCACTTTGATATCGATTGTTTGGTGTAGACAGAAATCCTACATGGCCACTCACGGACGAGGTCGCGCACGTTCACGTGAGAGTAGGAATGAGCAACCGGCGGATAACCATGCCGAATTCATGGCGGCAATGGTGAACCTGGCCAACATTATGGAGGTGAATGCTGCTGTGACTGTACAAGCTGTACAGAGGCTAGGCCAACCGGCCGGGAACGGCAACGGAAATATGAACGGCAAAGGGAATGCTTATGCTAACACTGAAGAAAATAGAGATAACATGGGAGGCATTCCGATGACTTTGGCAACCTTTCTCAAGGTTTATCTGCCAACATTCTGAGGATCAACTAATCCTACTGAAGTGGACCACTGGTTCCAGGCCATGGAGCGTGCATTACAGGCACAACATGTTCCATACAATTAGTTTGTGGAGTTTTCCACTTATCAGCTTGCGGGAGAGGCCCAGCCCTAGTGGCAAGCAGAGTGTCACTTGCTACAGCTTTAGAACGCTGAGGTTCCATGAGATGTGTTCTGAACGGCCTTTTTTAAGAAGAAACTTCCCTGAGTCTGCAAGGGAAGAGAAGGAGATAGAACTAATGCAGCTGAAACAAGGTTCCATGTTTATGGCTGAGTACACCAACAAGTTTAAAGAGCTTTGTAGAATTTCTCGGGTGTGTCAGGGTGACCCGGAGACCTTCGAGAGCTGTAGGTGTATTAAGTATCAAAGGGGTTTGAAGGACAGTATTATGACTGCTATGGCTCCTATGGAGATCCGTGTCTTCTCCGACTTGGTGAACAAAGCAAGAGCGGTGGCTGCATCCAAGGACACTCATGGAGGAAGTAGTAGTAAAGGGCATGGCAAGTATTATCATCCAAGAGGTCAAAGCTTTAAGAGTGGAGGAAATGCGCATCAAAGTCAAGGAGGTTTCAGAAAGAATACTCAGAATCAGTTTCAATATGCTAAGGGGAGAGGAAATCAGAGTAAAAATTTCCCAGATTTGACTTGTGTGCGTTGTGGGCATTTTCACCCTTATGAATCATGCAAGATTGGTTTAGGTTGTTGTTTCAACTGTGGTTTGCCTGGTCATATTGTGAGGGATTGCACTCGTGGGAAGAACCCGACTGTGGGTCAAAGTCAGCACCAGGGGCGAGTTTTTGCTGTGAATGCCAAGGATGCTTCCAAGGTAGATCCGTTGATGAAAGGTATTTATTTATTTGGTGATAAGACTTTAATTGCACTATATGATACTGGAGCAATGCATTCTTTTATCTCGTTGCTAAAGTTGAAGAGTTAGGCTTGTAAGTGTCAGAGTTGCCGTTTGATCTGCATGTACATACTCCGCATCAGACAATTTTAACTAGATCAGGTTGTAGACAAGTAGGTTTCAAGCTTGAGGGTAGAGATTTTATACATGATTTGATCTGTTTACCTATGGTTGGGTTGGAGATGATTTTGGAGTTTGATTGGTTGTAAAAAAATCGAGTTTTGTTGGATTGGTTTGAACAGACTATTCAATTTATGCCGGAAGGAGAGAGTGGGGCAGTGATAACCGCAGGATATTACCTGAACTCTATTATAGTGCATTGTGGTGGGGAAGAGTGTCAGGGTTACATCTTGTTAACTGATACTGGTAGTTAGGGATTTTTCGGAGGTATTTCTGGAGGATATTCCTAAATTCCCACCACAAAGAGAGATTGAGTTTGCGATTGAATTAGTGTCGGGAGCTGGACCAGTGTCGATTGTGCAGTATAGGATGGCCCCAAAAGAGCTGGCTGAGTTAAAGGTCCAGTTGGAGGAGCTTCTGAACAAGAGGTTCATTCGACTGAGTGTGTCACCATAGGGAGCACCAGTTTTATTGGTGAAGAAGAAGGATGGATGAATACGACTGTGTGTGGAGTACCGTCAGTTGAATAAAGTGACTATGAAAAATAAGTACCCGCTGCCAAGGATAGATGACTTGATGGATCAACTGCAAAGAGCTGGAGTATTTTCCAAGATTGATTTGAGATCTAGTTACCATCAGATAAGGGTGAAAGAGGATGACCTCCCTAAGACCGTGTTTAGAACATGTTATGGACACTACGAGTTTGCGGTGATGTCCTTTGGGTTAACGAATACACCTACTGTCTTTATGGATTATATGAACAGAGTCTTTCGTCCCTTTCTGGACAAGTTCGTGGTGGTTTTCATAAACGACATCTTAGTTTACTCCAAGACAGCGAAGGAACATGAGGAGCATTTGAGGATTGTGCTGCAAATCCTGAAAAAGCGAAAGTTGTATGCTAAGTTGTCGAAGTGCGAGTTCTGGAAGTAGAAAGTAAAGTTCCTAGGTCACGTGGTGAGCAAAGGAGGTATAGCGGTGGATCCTTCTAAGGTAGAAGCGGTGATGGAATGGGAAAGACCGACGACGATGATGGAAGTCAGGAGCTTCTTGGGGTTAGCCGAATATTACCGGAGATTTATCGAAGGATTTTCCCGGCTTGCGCTACCAATGACCAAGTTGACAAGAAAGGAAGCGCCTTTTGTTTGGACGTCGGAGTGTGAAGAGAGTTTTCAGACTTTGAAATAGAGGTTAACTTCAGCACCTGTTTTGATCTTGCCAGAACCGCATGAACCGTTTGAAGTATACTGTGACACTTCCTTGAAGGGTTTGGGTTGCGTGTTGATGCAACACTGGAACGTGGTGGCTTACGCATCACATCAGCTGAGACCGCGTGAAGTGAATTACCCAACTCATGACTTGGAATTGGCGGCGATTGTGTTTGCATTGAAGATTTGGAGACACCATTTGTACGGAGTGAGGTTTAGCGTCTTTTCTGATCATAGAAGTCTCAAATACGTCTTTGATCAGAAGGAGCTAAATATGCGTCAGAGGAGGTGGATGGAATTGCTTAAGGATTATGATTTTGAACTGAGTTATTGGTGCACGAAATTGTGATCAATACTTTTCACAAATCAAATAATCCCCGGTAATGAAACCAAAAACTTGGTGTTCAATACCATGGCATAAACACAACTTCGCACAACTAACCAGCAAGTGTACTGGGACGTCCAAGTAATAAACCTTACGCGAGTAAGGGTCGATCCCACAGAGATTGTTGGTATGAAGCAAGCTATGGTCACCTTGTAAATCGCAGTCAGGCAAACTCAAATGGGTATGGTGATAAACGCATAAAACATAAAGATAAAGATAGAGATACTTATGTAATTCATTGGTAGGAACTTCAGATAAGCGTATGAAGATGCCTTCCCTTCCGTCTCTCTGCTTTCCTACTGTCTTCATCCAATCTTTCTTCCTCCTTTCCATGGCAAGCTTAAGCAAGGGTTTCATCGTTGTCAGTGGCTACCTCCCATCCTCTCAGTGGAAATGTTCAACGCACCCTGTCACGGCACAGCTATCCATCTGTCGGTTCTCGATCAGGCCGGAATAGAATCCAGTGATTCTTTTGCGTCTGTCACTAACGCCCCGCCCTCAGGAGTTTGAAGCACGTCACAGTCATTCAATCATTGAATCCTACTCAGAATACCACAGACAAGGTTAGACCTTCCAGATTCTCTTGAATGCCGCCATCAGTTCTAGCCTATACCACGAAGACTCTGATCTCACGGAATGGCTGGCTTGGTTGTCAGGCGAGCACTCGGTTGTCAGGCGATCAACCATGCATCGTGTATCAGGAATCCAAGAGATATTCACCCAATCGAAGGTAGAACGGAGGTGGTTGTCAGTCACACGTTCATATGTGAGAATGATGATGAGTGTCACGGATCATCACATTCATCAAGTTGAAGAACAAGTGATATCTTAGAACAAGAACAAGCGGAATTGAATATAAGAACAATAGTAATTGCATTAATACTCGAGGTACAGCAGAGCTCCACACCTTAATCTATGGTGTGTAAAACCTCCACCGTTGAAAATACATAAGTACAGGGTCTAGGCATGGCCGAATGGCCAGCCTCCCAATGATCTAAGATAGCATAAAAATGAAGATAGCTACCCAGATATATCAATACAATAGTAAAAGGTCCTACTTATAGAAAACTAGTAGCCTAGGGTGTACAGAGATGAGTAAAAGACATAAAAATCCACTTCCGGGCCCACTTGGTGTGTGCTTGGGCTGAGCACTGAAGCTTTTTCGTGTAGAGACTCCTCTTGGAGGTAAACGCCAGCTTTTATGCCAGTTTGGGCGTTTAACTCCCATTTTGGTGCCAGTTCCGGCGTTTAACGCTGGGATTTCTGAGGGTGATTTTGCACGCCGGTTTGGGCCATCAAATCCTGAGCAAAGTATAGACTATCATATATTGCTGGAAAGCCCAGGATGTCTACTTTCCAACGCCGTTAAGAGAGCGCCAATTGGGTTTCTGTAGCTCCAGAAAATCCACTTCGAGTGCAGGGAGGTCAGAATCCAACAGCATCTGCAGTCCTTTTCAGTCTCTGAATCAGATTTTTGCTCAGGTCCCTCAATTTCAGCCAGAAAATACCTGAAATCACAGAAAAACACACAAACTCATAGTAAAGCCCAGAAAAGTGAATTTTAACTAAAAACTAATAAAAATATACTAAAAACTAACTAGATCATACTGAAAACATACTAAAAACAATGCCAAAAAGCGTACAAATTATCCGCTCATCACAACACCAAACTTAAATTGTTGCTTGTCCTCAAGCAACTGAAAATCAAATAAGATAAAAAGAAGAGAATATGCAATGAATTCCAAAAACATCTATGAAGATCAGTATTAATTAGATGAGCGGGGCTTTTAGCTTTTTGCCTCTGAACAGTTTTGGCATCTCACTCTATCCTTTGAAATTCAGAATGATTGGCTTCTTTAGGAACTCAGAATCCAGATAGTGTTATTGATTCTCCTAGTTAAGTAAGATGATTCTTGAACACAGCTACTTATTGAGTCTTGGCCGTGGCCCAAAGCACTATGTCTTCCAGTATTACCACCGGATACATACATGCCACAGACACATAATTGGGTGAACCTTTTCAGATTGTGACTCAGCTTTGCTAGAGTCCCCAATTAGAGGTGTCCAGGGTTCTTAAGCACACTCTTTTTGCCTTGGATCACAACTTTATTTCTTTATTTTTCTCTTTTTTTTCGTTTTCTTTTCTCTCTCTTTTTTTTTCGGATTTTTTTTTTGTATTCACTGCTTTTTCTTGCTTCAAGAATCATTTTTATGATTTTTCAGATCCTCAGTAACATGTCTCCTTTTTCATCATTCTTTCAAGAGCCAACATTCATGAACCACAAATTCAAAAGACATATGCACTGTTTAAGCATACATTCAGAAGACAAAAATATTGCCACCACATCAAAATAATTAAACTGTTATAAAATTCAAAATTCATGCAATTCTTTTCTTTTTCAATTAAGAACATTTTTCATTTAAGAAAGGTGATGGATTCATAGGACATTCATAACTTTAAGGCATAGACACTAAGACACTAATGATCACAAGACACAAACATAGACAAACATAAGCACTAAAATTCGAAAAACAGGAAAATAAAGAACAAGAAAATTAAGGAACGGGTCCACCTTAGTGATGGCGGCTCTTTCTTCCTCTTGAAGATCCTATGGAGTGCTTGAGCTCCTCAATATCTCTTCCTTGTCTTTGTTGCTCCTCTCTCATGATTCTTTGATCTTCTCTAATTTCATGGAGGATGATGGAGTGTTCTTGATGCTCCACCCTTAGTTGTCCCATGTTGGAACTCAATTCTCCTAGGGAGGTGTTTAGTTGCTCCCAATAGTTTTGTGGAGGAAAGTGCATCCCTTGAGGTATCTCAGGGATCTCATGATGAGTGGGGTCTCTTGTGTGCTCCATCCTCTTCTTAGTGATGGGCTTGTCCTCATCAATAGGGATGTCTCCCTCTATGTCAACTCCAACTGAATAACAGAGGTGACAAATGAGATGAGGAAAGGCTAACCTTGCCAAGGTAGAGGACTTGTCCACCACCTTATAGAGTTCTTGAGCTATAACCTTATGAACTTCTATTTCTTCTCCAATCATGATACTATGAATCATGATAGCCCGGTCTATGGTAACTTCAAACCGGTTGCTAGTGGGAATGATTGAGCGTTGGATAAACTCCAACCATCCTCTAGCCACGGGTTTGAGGTCATGCCTTCTCAATTGAACCGGCTTCCCTCTTGAATCTCTCTTCCATTGGGCGCCCTCTTCACATATGACTGTGAGGACTTGGTCCAACCTTTGATCAAAGTTGACCCTTCTAGTGTAAGGATGTTCATCTCCTTGCATCATGGGCAAATTGAATGCCACCCTTACACTTTCCGGACTAAAATCCAAGTATTTCCCCCGAACCATAGTAAGATAATTCTTTGGATCCGGGTTCATACTTTGGTCATGGTTCTTGGTGATCCATGCATTGGCATAGAACTCTTGAACCATTAAGATTCCGACTTGTTGAATGGGGTTGGTAAGAATTTCCCAACCTCTTCTTCGGATCTCATGTCGGATCTCCGGATATTCACTCTTTTTGAGTGAAAAAGGGACCTCGGGGATCACCTTCTTCAAGGCCACAACTTCATAGAAGTGGTCTTGATGCACCCTTGAGATGAATCTCTCCATCTCCCATGACTCGGAGGTGGAAGCTTTTGCCTTCCCTTTCCTCTTTCTAGAGGTTTCTCCGGCCTTGGATGCCATAAATGGTTATGGAAAAACAAAAAGCAATGCTTTTACCACACCAAACTTAATATGTTTGCTCGTCCTCGAGCAAAAGAAGAAAGAAGAGAGTAAAAGAAGAAGAAATGAAGGAGATGGGAATGGCTTTTGTTTTCGGCCAAGAAGGGGAAGAAGTAGTGTTTAGGTTGTGTGAAAATGAAGGAGTGAAGGAGGGTTTTATGAAGGATGGATGTGAGTGGTGAAGAGAAAGATGGGATTTGATAGGTGAAGGGTTTTTGGGGAAGAGGTGTTGAGGTGATTGGTGAATGGGTGAAGAAGAGAGAGAGTGGTGGGGTAGGTAGGGATCCTGTGGGGTCCACAGATCCTAAGGTGTCAAGGAAAAGTCATCCCTGCACCAAATGGCAAGCAAAATCTCGTTTTGTGCCAATTCTGGCGTTAAACACCGGGCTGGTGCCCATTTCTGGCGTTTAACGCCAGCTTCTTGCCCTTTTCTGGCGTTTAACGCCAGTCTGGTGCCCCTTTCTGGCGTTAAACACCCAGAATGGTGCCAGACTGGGCGTTAAACGCCCAACAGCTAGCCTCACTGGCGTTTAAACGCCAGTGGGTTCTTCCTCCAGGGTGTGCTATTTTTCTTTCTGTTTTTCATTCTATTTTTTCTTTTTTCATTGATTTTGTGACTTCTCATGATCATCAACCTACAAAAAACATAAAATAACAAAAGAAAATAGTTAATTATAAAACATTGGGTTACCTCCCAACAAGCGCTTCTTTAATGTCAGTAGCTTGACAGTGGGCTCTCATGGAGCCTCAGAAATGCTCAGAGCTATGTTGGAACCTCCCAACACCAAACTTAGAGTTTGAATGTGGGGGTTCAACACCAAACTTAGAGTTTGGTTGTGGCCTCCCAACACCAAACTTAGAGTTTGACTGTGGGGGCTCTGTTTGGCTCTGTTTTGAGAGAAGCTCTTCATGCTTCCTCTCCATGATGACAGAGGGATATCCTTGAGCCTTAAACATCAAGGATTCCTTATTCACTTGAATGATCAACTCTCCTCTATCAACATCAATCACAGCCTTTGCTGTGGCTAGGAAGGGTCTGCCAAGGATGATGGATTCATCCATGCACTTCCCAGTCTCTAGGACTATGAAATTAGTAGGGATGTAATGGCCTTCAACTTTTACCAGAACATCCTCTACAAGTCCATAGGCTTGTTTTCTTGAATTGTCTGCCATCTCTAGTGAGATTTTTGCAGCTTGCACCTCAAGAATCCTTAACTTCTCCACTACAGAGAGAGGCATGAGCTTTACACTTGACCCTAAGTCACACAAGGCCCTCTTGAAGGTCATGGTGCCTATGGTACAAGGTATTGAAAACTTCCCAGGATCCTGTCTCTTTTGAGGCAGTTTCTGCATAGACAAGTTATCCAGTTCTTTGGTCAGCAAAGGAGCTTCATCCTCCCAAGTCTCATTTCCAAACAACTTGTCATTTAGCTTCATGATTGCTCCAAGGTATTTAGCAACTTGCTCTTCAGTGACATACTCATCCTCTTCAGAGGAAGAATACTCATCAGAGCTCATGAATGGCAGAAGTAAGTCCAATAGAATCTCTATGGTCTCATTTTGAGCCTCAGATTCCCATGGTTCCTCCTTGGGGAACTCATTGGAGGCCAGTGGACGTCCATTGAGGTCTTCCTCAGTGGCGTTCACTGCCTTTTTTTCCTCCCAAAATTCGGCCATGTTGATGGCCTTGCACTCTCCTTTTGGATTTCCTTCTGTATTGCTTGGAAGAGTACTAGGAGGGAGTTCAGTAATTTTCTTGCTCAGCTGACCCACTTGTCCCTCCAAATTTCTAATAGAGGACCTTGTTTCAGTTATGAAACTTTGAGTGGTTTTGATTAGATCAGAGACCATGGTTGCTAAGTCAGAGTTATTCTGCTTAGAACTCTCTGTCTGTTGCTGAGAAGATGATGGAAAAGGTTTGCTATTGCTAAACCTGTTTCTTCCACCATTATTATTGTTGAAACCTTGTTGAGGTCTCTGTTGATCCTTCCATGAAAAATTTGGATGATTTCTCCATGAAGGATTATAGGTGTTTCCATAGGGTTCTCCCATGTAATTCACCTATTCCATTGAAGGGTTCTCAGGATCATAAGCTTCTTCCTCAGATGAAGCTTCCTTAGTACTGCTTGGTGCATTTTGCATTCCAGACAGACTTTGAGAAATCATATTGACTTGTTGAGTCAATATTTTGTTCTGAGCCAATATGGCATTCAGAGTGTCAATCTCAAGAACTCCTTTCTTCTGACTAGTCCCATTGTTCATAGGATTCCTTTCAGAAGTGTACATGAATTGGTTATTTGCAACCATTTCAATCAGCTCTTGAGCTTCTGTAGGCATCTTCTTCAGATGAAGAGAGCCTCCAGCAGAGCTATCCAAAGATATTTTGGATAGTTCAGAGAGACCATCATAGAAAATACCTATGATGCTCCATTCAGAAAGCATATCAGAAGGACACTTTCTGATTAATTGTTTGTATCTTTCCCAAGCTTCATAGAGGGATTCTCCTTCCTTCTGTCTGAAGGTTTGGACTTCCACTCTAAGCTTACTCAATTTTTGAGGTGGAAAGAACTTTGCCAAGAAGGCATTGACTAGCTTTTCCCAAGAGTCCAGGCTTTCTTTAGGTTGTGAGTCCAACCATGTCCTAGCTCTGTCTCTTACAGCAAAAGGGAATAGCATAAGTCTATAGACCTCAGGGTCAACCCCATTAGTCTTGATAGTGTCACAGATTTGCAAGAACTCAGCTAAAAACTGATGAGGATCTTCCAATGGAAGTCCATGGAACTTGCAATTCTGTTGCATTAGAGAAACTAATTGAGGCTTAAGCTCAAAGTTGTTTGCTCCAATGGCAGGGATAGAGATGCTTCTCCCATAAAAGTCGGGAGTAGGTGCAGTAAAGTCACCCAGCACCTTCCTTGCATTGTTGGCATTGTTGTTGTTTTCGGCTGCCATGTGTTCTTCTTCTTTGAAGAATTCGGTTAGGTCCTCTACAGAGAGTTGTGCCTTAGCTTCTCTTAGCTTTCGCTTCAAGGTCCTTTCAGGTTCAAGATCAGCCTCAACAAGAATGTTTTTGTCCTTGCTCCTGCTCATAAGAAAGAGAAGAGAACAAGAAAATGTAGAATCCTCTATGTCACAGTATAGAGATTCCTTGAGGTGTCAGAGGAAAAGAAAAGTAGAAGACAGAAATAGAAAATTCGAACTTATCAAAGAAGGATGGAGTTCGAATTTTGCATTAAGGAATAGTGTTAGTCCATAAATAGAAGGATGTGAGAAGAAGGGAAGTAATTTTTGAAAATTAAGTAAAAGATTTTGAAAACATTTTGAAAAACACTAATTGATTTTCGAAAATGAAAGTGGAAAAGAAATCAAGTGATTTTTGAAAATGAATTTGAAATTAGAAATCAAAAAGATTTGATTGAAAACTATTTTGAAAAAGACGTGGTTAAGAAGATATGATTAGTTTAAAAGGATGTGATTGAGAAGATATGATTTGGAAAACATTTTAAAAGATTTGATTTTGAAAATTAATGACTTGGCTATCAAGAAAAGATATGATTCAAACATTAAACCTTTCTCAACAGAAAAGGCAACATACTTGAAATGTTGAATCAAATCATTGATTGATAGCAAGTAATTTTTTTTAAAAATAGAAAGAAATTGATTTTGAAAACATATGATTGAAAAGATATGATTTGAAAAAGATTTGATTTTGAAAAATTTTGAAAACCTAAAAAAAAAATTTGCATTGAAAAACAGAATCTTCCCTCTTGTGCCATCCTGACGTTAAACGCCCAGAATGGTGCACATTCTGGCGTTTAACGCCCAAAACACTACCTTTTTGGGCGTTAAACGCCCAACCAGGTACCCTGGCTGGCGTTTAAACGCCAGTCTGTCCTTCTTCACTGGGCGTTTTGAACGCCCAGCTTTTTCTGTGCAATTCATCTACTGTATGTTCTGAATCTTCAATTCTCTGTATTATTGACTTGAGAAGACACAAATTAAAAATATTTTTGGATTTTTAATAATAAGGAAAAATCAAAATGCAACTAAAATCAAAAGAACAATGCATGCAAGACACCAAACTTAGCAGTTTGTACACTACTGACACTAATGAGAATGCACATGAGACACACGAAACACTCAAGTCAATAGAATTCAAAGATCAGAGTAAGAAATCATCAAGAATTATTTGAAGATCCTTACGACACATGAATGAATGCATGCAATTGACACCAAACTTAACATGAGACACTAAACTCAAACAAGAAATATTTTTGGATTTTATGATTTTGTATATTTTTTTTGTGTTTTTCGAAAATTAAGTGGAAAAAGGTATCAAAATTCTTAATGAGAATTCCAGGAATCATGCAATGTTTAGTCTAAGACTCCGGTCCAGGAATTAGACATGGCTTCACAGCCAGCCAAGCTTTCAAAGAAAGCTTCGGTCCAAAACACTAGACATGGCCAATGGCCAGCCAAGCCTTAGCAGATCACTACTCCAAAAGCAAGATTGATAGAAATCAACAAGCTCTTGTGATGATAAGTTGAAACCTCGGTCCAATGAAATCAGACATGGCCTCTCAGCCAGCCAGACTTCAACAAATCATCATGAAACTCTAGAATTCATCTTCAAGAATTCCGAAAAAAAATACCTAATCTAAGCAACAAGATGAACCGTCAGTTGTCCAAACTCAACAATCCCCGGCAACGGCGCCAAAAACTTGGTGCACGAAATTGTGATCAATACTTTTCACAAATCAAATAATCCCCGGTAATGAAACCAAAAACTTGGTGTTCAATACCATGGCATAAACACAACTTCGCACAACTAACCAGCAAGTGTACTGGGTCGTCCAAGTAATAAACCTTACGCGAGTAAGGGTCGATCCCACAGAGATTGTTGGTATGAAGCAAGCTATGGTCACCTTGTAAATCTCAGTCAGGCAAACTCAAATGGGTATGGTGATAAACGCATAAAACATAAAGATAAAGATAGAGATACTTATGTAATTCATTGGTAGGAACTTCAGATAAGCGTATGAAGATGCCTTCCCTTCCGTCTCTCTGCGTTCCTACTGTCTTCATCCATCCTTCTTCCTCCTTTCCATGGCAAGCTTAAGCAAGGGTTTCACCGTTGTCAGTGGCTACCTCCCATCCTCTCAGTGGAAATGTTCAACGCACCCTGTCACGGCACGGCTATCCATCTGTCGGTTCTCGATCAGGCCAGAATAGAATCCAGTGATTCTTTTGCGTCTGTCACTAACGCCCCACCCTCAGGAGTTTGAAGCACGTCACAGTCATTCAATCATTGAATCCTACTCAGAATACCACAGACAAGGTTAGACCTTCCGGATTCTCTTGAATGCCGCCATCAGTTCTAGCCTATACCACGAAGACTCTGATCTCACGGAATGGCTGGCTCGGTTGTCAGGCGAGCACTCGGTTGTCAGGCGATCAACCATGCATCGTGTATCAGGAATCCAAGAGATATTCACCCAATCGAAGGTAGAACGGAGGTGGTTGTCAGTCACACGTTCATAGGTGAGAATGATGATGAGTGTCACGGATCATCACATTCATCAAGTTGAAGAACAAGTGATATCTTAGAACAAGAACAAGCGGAATTGAATAGAAGAACAATAGTAATTGCATTAATACTCGAGGTACAGCAGAGCTCCACACCTTAATCTATGGTGTGTAGAAACTCCACCGTTGAAAATACATAAGTACAGGGTCTAGGCATGGCCAAATGGCCAGCCTCCCAATGATCTAAGATAGCATAAAAATGAAGATAGCTACCCAGATATATCAATACAATAGTAAAAGGTCCTACTTGTAGAAAACTAGTAGCCTAGGGTGTACAGAGATGAGTAAAAGACATAAAAATCCACTTCCGGGCCCACTTGGTGTGTGCTTGGGCTGAGCATTGAAGCATTTTCGTGTAGAGACTCCTCTTGGAGTTAAACGCCAGCTTTTATGCCAGTTTGGGCGTTTAACTCCCATTTTGGTGCCAGTTCCGGAGTTTAACGCTGGGATTTCTGAGGGTGACTTTGAACGCCGGTTTGGGCCATCAAATCTTGAGCAAAGTATGGACTATCATATATTTCTGGAAAGCCCAGGATGTCTACTTTCCAACGCCGTTGAGAGCGCGCCAATTGGGCTTCTGTAGCTCCAGAAAATCCACTTTGAGTGCAGGGAGGTCAGAATCCAACAGCATCTGCAGTCCTTTTCAGTCTCTGAATCAGATTTTTGCTCAGGTCCCTCAATTTCAGCCAGAAAATACCTGAAATCACAGAAAAACACACAAACTCATAGTAAAGCCCAGAAAAGTGAATTTTAACTAAAAACTAATAAAAATATACTAAAAACTAACTAGATCATACTGAAAACATACTAAAAACAATGCCAAAAAGCGTACAAATTATCCGCTCATCAGTTATCACCTTGGAAAGGCGAATGTAGGGGCAGACGCTTTGAGTCAAAAATCCTTGACAATAGCCTGGATGAGACTCATGGAAGAGAAGCTGATGGAGAAGTTCGTGGATCTTAAGTTGGATATTGGTGAGGATGTCAGAAGAGTCTGCTTAAATCAGTTACAAATCTCAAGTGACTTTAAATCTGAACTCCTAAAGGCTCATCAGAACGATGACGTGTTACCAAAAGTATTGCCAGCCATCGAACAAGGGAAGCAATGGAGAGTGTCATGGGATCAAGACAGATTATAGAAATTCAAGGGAAGAGTCATTGTGCCAGATGTGGGGACGTTGCGACAAGATATATTGAGAGAAGCGCAAAAGAGCGGATTTTCTATTCACCCGGGAAGTACTAAGATGTACCATGATCTGAAGACTATGTTCTGGTGGCCTGGTATGAAGAAGGATGTGGCAGAACATGTCTCAAGGTGTCTGGCGTGTCAGAAGGTGAAGATAGAACATCAGAAGCCATCGGGAATGCTTCAACCACTTGAAATACCTCAATGGAAGTGGGAAGGTATTGCAATGGATTTTGTGACCAATTTACCAAGGACTAGGTCAGGATTTGATGCGATTTGGGTGATCGTGGATCGCTTAACCAATTCTGCTCACTTTCTACCTATTCGAGTAAACTGTTCCATGGAAGAGTTAGCAAGGTTGTATATAAAAGAGATAGTAAGGTTGCATGGTGTGCCGTCGAGCATAGTGTCGAACCGTGAGCCCCGATTCACATTAAGGTTTTGGGGAGCTTTTCAAAAGGCTTTCGGTACAAAGCTATGTCTTAGTACGGCGTATCATCCACAAATAGATGGATAGTCAGAAAGGATTATTCAGACGTTGAAAGATATGCTGAGAGCGTGTGTTTTGGACCAACCTGGAAGTTGGGACCGCTACATGCCATTGGTGGAGTTTGCGTACAACAATAGCTTTCATGCGAGCATTGGGATGGCTCTGTATGAGGCTTTGTATGGACGGAAGTGCCAGTCTCTGCTTTGTTGGTATGAATCGGGCAAAGCAAGTATTTTGGGTCCAGATGTGGTAGCAGAGATTATGGAGAATATTAAGAAAATATGATAAAGGATTTTGACTGCTCAGAGTCGACAAAAGAGTTATGCAGACCAGAGAAGAAAATCGTTGGAGTTTGAAGTGGGAGAACATGTATTTCTACGAGTTACCCCCACAGCTGGGATTGGAAGAGCAATCAACACCAAGAAGTTGAATCCGAGGTATATTGGACTGTTTCAGATCCTAAGGCGTTTCGGGCCGGTGGCATACCAAGTGGCGTTGCCACCTCACCTATCTAACCTACATGACGTGTTCCACGTGTCACAACTCTATAAGTACACGGCAGACGCGACTCATGTGTTGGAGCCTGAGACGGTTGAGTTGAGGAAAAACTTGACTTTCCAAGTGAGACCGGTCAAAGTTGTTTGGAAGCGAGCAGGAGTTAAAGAGCATACTTGGGAATTGGAATCCGAGATGCGAAAGGACTATCCTGACTTTTCTCAGGTAATTCAAGTTTTGAGGGAAAATTTTCTTATTTGGTGGGGAGAATGTAAGAACCGCAATTAATTGAACCTGTTAATTAAGTGGTTATATTGCCCAAATTTGATTTCGAAAAGTTAGAGTGAGAATTTGAGGTTTTAAACATCATTTTTGGACTCAGTGGGTTTATCCGAGCCAGAAAATATGTTTTCTGTGAAAAACCGTGAAAAACAGTGAATCGGCAATTGAACCGGTTCAAGTCTGCCCGGTGCTGCGCGAGAAAAAGTGGAAACAGTCAAAAACCTTAGAAAAATAGTAGAAATGGAAAACCAAGCATTAATTTTAAGGTTTGGCCTATAGTTGGGCCAAACGGGCTAAAAATGCTAACGGGTTGAACCGGGCCCAAGTCAACATATATAAAGGTTCATTTAGTGAACCTTAGTCTCATAAACACACACACACTTCAGATTTGAAAGAGGGAGAGAAGAAGAGGTTAAACCCTAATCACCTCAATCTTCTCAAGCTCATATCTTGTGTTCTAGAGCTCTGATTTGTGTGCCGTCAGTGACTACGCGTTCCTTGTGAAGAGCTCTACAAAAACCATCCAAGAAACCCTAGTGGTAAGCTCGAAATCTCCTCAGTCCTTCTCTCCAAAATTTCGGGTACCTAGGGTTTGGATTAAGTTAGTTTTTGTGATTCTTGATGTTTAGGTTCACTCTAATCCTTGCTTAGCTTTGGGTTTTGCCATCCAAATCTGTTGGGAAAGGTAAGAGGCTTTGATCTCTTGTAATCTTTTAATTTATGTTGAGCCCTAGGTTGATTTTTTTGTGGTGATTTATATGTATATAGCTTGATTATTGTGAGTTTGGAGCTTGTTGGTGTTTGTTGGAGCTCTATTGGTGGTTGGATTTTGGGTGAAAGCTCATTTGGTTCATATTGGGAATCGGCCAAGGTATGGTTACGGTTTCCTCTATGTAGTATATAATATTCATGGATACTTAGGCTAGTGAGCCACAGGATAGGATTGGATTTGAATGGTTGATGAGTTGTTGGATGTTATTGTATGATGATGTTTGATGAAATGATGATTTTGAGTTGAGATTGTTGATTAATAGTAATATGATGAAAATAAATGAATTGTGAAATGGAGTAATGAATATGTTGATACATGTGATATTGGTGTTGAATAATTGGTAATATAGTTGGAAAAATTGTTAATGAAGTTTGATATATGAGATAAATTGATATGGATTTTGTGGATGAGGAACGATGAGGGAAAATGTGGTAAGTTTGGTGAAATATGGCATAAAATGTTGATTTTGATGAGAATTGGGGTTTGGAATGGTTTGGGTTAGTTTTGGTTGAGTTTTACAAAGAATCGTGAAAGTTGTGATTTTGGGTAAAAGTGAAATTTTGGGGAACTTTGTTTGATCATAACTTTGTTTTATCATAACTTTTGAAATTTTTGGTACCTGTGCGTACGCACAACCCTGTGCGTATGCACCCTTTTAAAAATTTCCTGGGCATGCGCACGCACACCCCTGTGCGGACGCACACGCCCTGTTTCTCAAATTTTGTTTTGTTTTCAACTATTTCACCTTCCCAATGAGGTTGTAATCTTCCACAACACCTTTTAAAGACTTTTGGACATTTTTTTGGATGCTCAAACATGGGAAATAGTTTAAGGGTTTTATATACTATTATTTTGGAAAAGTTAGCAGATTGAGGACTAGATTTCTGTTGTATTGGGGAAGGTTTGATGATGTGTGATGAATGGTTGCTGAATGAGATGCGAGATCAAGGAACTGAAATGTAAAGGGATAATGGTTGAAAAGAGTCGAGGACTCTGAATGAAGTGATGGATCCATTTTGTACTAAAATGATTTTGAAAACCATTGTACTATTATTTTATACTAAGATTTTGAGACGCTATGCGCCCTGTAGGGACGGTGGTTAATCCCGCCTGTCGAGGTAGCGGCGGCGGCGTAAGGACGGTGGTTAATCCCGCTTGCACTTAGATGTGAGGACGGAGGCAAGAGATCCCGCTCACATCCCTTCGGATCATCAGAGCGTACAGACGCAAAACCCTGGATAGTGATCCGAGCACTATATCTCGGGGGTTCCTACACCATGATTCCAAAGGGCAACATCTCCATGGGGATGTATCGGGTTGGCAATTGAACTAACAATGTGATATCACAGCCAATAGGACACGCATTCATTATATGCATTTTCTACCTATTTATATGCTTTACCGACTTGATATTGTTTTCCCTATCTGTATAACATGTCTAATTGCTATTTGTATTAATTGCTCTATGTGCTTCTACTTGTGTTTTACTTGTATTGTATATACTTGTGCTTTTACTGTGGTTGAGGAGGTTTGAAAGGCAGTGGTGATGGGGTCGCAGGGCGGATCGGTTGGTGAAAGCTGTGGGACAGCTGTATTTGATTAGATTAGAAATTCCTTAAGATAGATTACCCTTTTATGATACTACGACTTAAGTTGTATTAAAGAATTACCTATTATACTGTTTTGTTTTAGAATGCTTTAAGCTTGAATCTTGTGATGGATATGGAGTCTAGGATTTTCTTTGGCGTCCCGGGGTCTTATATCCTACATCATTGGGAATTGTTACCACAGTGAGAACCTCTGGTTCTCACACCATATTTCTATTGTGTTTTTCAGATGCAGATCGCAACCCACCTCGGTGAGTTGTCTGGTTGGTGACAGGAGAGGAGGATCTGGATATCTTTTGGAGTCCTTTTGATTTATTATTATTATTATATATATATATATATATATATATATATATATATATATATGTCTCTCACTTTTGTAATTTGATTGACCTAGAGGCTTGTATTTGAGAGAACAAAACTTGTATAAGCTGTTTTCACTGTCTGGTTTCATATATGGTCTGTATCTGGCTAGTCGGCTTAAACTCCGCGAGTTATGGCTAGCGTCTTATGATATTATACTATTATACTACGATGTTTTGTTATTTTATACATGTTCCTTATGCTTTAAGTCAGTATCCTTGCTAGTATGTTCTGCGCTTTTTAAATCCTGTTTTTGAGCCACACTCTTCATCGGGCTTCTAGATAATACTAATTCCTTCTATATAATATATGTATAAGCTTAGAACTGTCGTAACCTGTGATTAACTTTTGATTTACGACGCGAGGTAAGGCTTAGGCTAATTAGGGTGTTACAAAGACTCCCAGTGAGATGTGAAGAAAGAAGAAAAAGATAGAAAAGTGTAGATGTAGGATGGGAGAGGAGTAGAGTTCGAAGAAATAGAAGTAGAAAATAAAAGAATTATAAATAAAAGAGATAAATAAGAATTAAAATATATTTATTTTTATTTATTAATTATTTTCAAAAATTAAGGTTAATAATTTAAAAAGAATTAAAAATTAGTTAGTGAATTTTCGAAAATAGATGAGAGAGAAGAAGAGGATAGTTTTCAAAAATTGAGAGAGAAGAGTTAGTTAGGAAGTTTGGAAAAAGAAGAGAGAGATAAGATAGAGATATGAAAAGAGGTTAAGAAAGATACCATCTAAATTAAAAAGATTTGAAAATTAATTTTGAAAAGATAATCACTTACCTTCTCTCTCTTTCGGAAAAAGATTTGATTTAAAAATTTTAAGTTAGAAAAGATAAGAAAAAGATTTGAAAAAGATATGATTTGAAATTTGATTTTGAAAAAGATTTAATTTTAAAATTTGAAATTTGAAAAAGATATGATAAAATTTTTGAATTTTGAAGAAGGATAAGGTAAGATTTTGAAAAAGATAAGATTTTTGAAAAAGATATGATTTTTAATTTTGAAAAGATTTGACTTTTAAAATTTAAAACTAAAATAAGATAAGATAAAAATTTTAAAATTAAAATCTGAATTTTTAATATAATTTTTGAAAATTAAGTTAGTTTTAAGATAGAAAAGATATTTTTTATTTTTGAATTTAATGAGGAAAGAGAAAAACAAGTAAAAGACACAAAACTTAAAATTTTTAGATCTAGCACCCCAAGTTTTCGAAAATTTGAAGGAAAAACACAATGGGACACCAAACTTAAAAATTTTAAGATCAAAATAAAAAGAAAACACAAGAAACTTTGAAGACTAACAAGAACACACAGAACAAGACTCAAGAAATTTAAAGAACACAAGAACACACAAAGAACACCAAACTTAAAATTTTTGGAAAACCAAACATAAATTTTTGAAAAATATAAAGAAAAACAAAAGAAGACACCAAACTTAAAGATTTGAAACAAGACTCAAACAAAAAAGACACTAATTTTAAAAGAATTTTAGAAAAACGACTCAAGATTTTCGAAAACCCCAACAAAAACAAAAACAAAGACTCAAAACAAGAACAAAGATTAAACAAAGAAAATAAAAAAAAATTGAAAACTATTTTTTTATTTTTCGAAAATAGAGAAGAAAATAAAAATAAAGGACTAAAAATAATAATAAAAAAATTACCTGATCTAGGAAGCAAGACAATCCGTCAGTTGTCCAAACTCAATAATCCCAGGCAACAACGCCAAAAACTTGGTGCACGAATCCCCACACTCCGTACAGCTGTTCCAGTAAGTGCACTGGGTCATCCAAATAATACCTGAGCGAGTCAGGGTCGATCCCACGAGGATTGTGGTTTGAAGCAAGCTATGGTTATCTTGCATGTCTTAGTTAGGCAAATTAGAAGGTTGTTGGATTTAGATAAGGGCAATCAGTAATAGGAATATGGTTAAAGCTTGGAGTTGCTTTGTCTTTCTGAATTAACTCTAGTATCACTGTCTTCTTTGCTTGTGAGTGATTTCTTCTATGGCAGGCTGTATGTGATCAATGCCATGGGCCGTGGTCATCAATCTCCTCTGCTCCAGATCAAACGCCATTGGCCGTGGTCATTCAATCTAATGGAGGGTGAAGCTCTAGCAGTTCATTCTCTTGGCGATCCTACTCAAAAGGCCACAGACAAGGTCGAATATTCCAAATTAGAGAATGCTGCTTCTTTGAGTTCTAGCCTCTACCACAGAGACCCTAATCTCTCCGGAAATCGGCTGAACTGGTGTCTCGAGAAGCCTCCAACGAATTCGTGGATTAGCCGTCTGAGAGATGTATAAACATAGCTGGCAGTTCGCACTTTCTAGTCACGTATTATATGAACCCAAGTAGACACTGGTGTTTGTCAGGCACGCTGTCTTAGTATGATGAACAGAGATGATTGTCACTGATCATCTTATTCACCATGTTGAAGGACGAGTATACATCTTAGAATTAAATCAACCACAGATAGAAGAGAAAAAATAATACTTTTATTAATTCATAGGACTCAACAGGACTCCTCCCCTCAACCTAGGAGGTTTAGAAACTCATACTGATAGAAAAAATACAATGGTAAACGAAAAAATGCTTAATGATAGGCGAAGATCCTTAACAAAGAGTGATCTTCTTCTTTAAATACTAAACTAATTACTAGTAAGGGTAAAACAATCTTTTTAGTGCTAAAATCCACTTATGGGGCACACTTAGTGAGTGTTTGGGATGAGCTTTGATGAGATCCATGTGCTAGGAGACCTCTAGGGCATTGAACGGTTGCTAGGGGGTCCTCTATGGGTGTTTGGATACTAGTCTCTACTCCTTGGGCATTGGACTCCTGGAAGGGGGCAGGAGGCTGGCATTGGACACCAGTTTTGGGCCTTCTAATCCAAAGCAAAATATGGACTATTATACATTTCTGTAAAGCTTTTGAAGTCAGCTTTCACTAGTTATTGATAACGCTCTATCTGGACTTTTGTAGCTCCAAAAAAGCTCTTTCGAATGCAAGGAGGCCAGATCCTGATAGCATCTGCAGTGCTTTCTCTGTCTCTGAATTAGACTTTTGCTCCACCTCGTCATTTTCAACCAGAAAATATATAAAATTGCATAAAAATACACAAACTCAAAGTAGAATCCAAAAATGTGAATTTAGCACTAAAACCTATAAAATCTTAATAAAAACTAAACAAAACATACTAAAAACAATATGAAAATAATGCCAAAAAGCGTTTGAGATATCTGCTCATCAGCGTAACTGGAGCATTTTTAACACATTCACTCAAAGAAAAAGAATCGGTTAGAGCACCAAAAGCTTAATGATCTTGTTTATGTTCATTACAACTTAAGGCTACAATAAAGGTACTTTTTATTATTCTTTCTTGAAGGCATTATTTTAAACTTTTAGTCATAATAAGAATAATCAAGTTAATTGATAATATAGAACCTGAATGAGAAAGCAAAGTTATGATCCAATTTGTCTCGATGCATTTGAGGATCATTCGGAATGGATAATAGAAGATTCACCACCATTTTTAACTCCTAAAGAAGTTGATGCTTTACGGAATGATCTTGTAAATATGTCTCTTCAATCAGCTTTAGATGATTTGGATATATTTTTGTTAGAGATGATTTTGTAATGATTTAACCAAATATTTTGCCTTATTATTGATTATGATTTGTGAAACATTATTAAAATACTAGATCAATTGAATTTGGAAGATGATCGAGATGAAGATGAAGCTAATAATAATTATGTAAAAAATGCAAATCAGAATCAAATAATCAGGATGTAGCTCTAGATTTGTCAGATGAAAAAAGATATCCAGACTTTGAAATTACTCCTTGGATATAATCCATAGGTTGTTATTTTCATTGTGTTAAATTGAGATACTAATGTAATAGTACTAACAAATTTTATGTTTAATTTGGTATTACTTATTTTTAGGATTTGAGACTTAATGTTTATAAAAATGTTTTTCAAGATATATTTTCTAAATTTTAATTTTTAAGTTTTTGGTTATTTTATATGTTTTACTTATGTGTGATTGGGTTAACCAGTTGAACCAGTGATTGACCGATTGAACTAGTGACCCAGTGACTCAGTAGCGTGACTGGTTCAATCACTGATTCAGTTTTGACAACTATGTGCATGATAACAAAATCAATTTCATCAAGTGATATAAACCATAGGAAAAGACCTGGCTCTTGACAGAAGTGAGATATTTCTAAAGTAATATAAAGTGAATTTAAACTATTGCATTAATATTATAACATATTGAATACATACACATAGATTTCAATTAACCTATCTTTTGTTGGGGATTAATCAATTATTAGGGTGACGTTATGCTAACATTAACAGCCAATTTGATTAGTTGCACATTGTTAGTCTATGTTCAAAATAAGAATTGGGTCATAGGTTTTGACATAACAAGTGTGCTGTTGTTATGTGCAATAATCATATTCCTTTGTAGAAGGAGAATTTACTTTGATATTCCAGGAGAAGGGAGCACATTTTCTAGTATTGTACAAGTGTTTGTTGCATCTTATAAGAAGCATCATCTTCAAGATGTTGCAAATGAAGAGGAAGGTGTCTATTATGATCCTCCATCCAAGGATGATAAAACACCAAAGATTAATGTAAGCGAGCAACTTAAGTAATGTACCTCAACCTAACTTCATAAATAATTTTTAGGGTAAAGTATATTTTTATCCTTGACATTTGTGATTTTTTAAAAAAATATTTTTAATATTAAACTAGATTCAATTTCGTTCTTAACGTTTTCGATTTGTGTCAAAATTACCCCTGAATATTAATTAATTACATGTAAATTTTAGGGACAAAATTAAAAACTTTTAGGAGTGATTTTGACACAAATTGAAAACGCTCGGGAGAAAATTAAATTAAATTAAAAATAAAAGGTATTTTTGATAAAAAAAATCATAAATGATAAGGACAAAAATATACTTTTTCTAATATTTTATTTAGACAACATAGTGTATATTTTTATCTATCTTCTAAATATATTTTATGACATCTTCTGTATTAAGTCTTTTAATTTTAAAAGTGTATAAATCAATTTTTTAAAATTTATTTTAAAATGTATAGATTTATCCTATAAGTTTTTGGTTTCTAATTACATGAAGTTTTATGTTGAGCAACTATATAATTATTCAACAATGTTAATTGTAATCTAAAATTAGTCACTAAATCATCAACTATATATTTATTTATAAATATATGTTGTTTAAATCATTTTTTATGTGTATTTTGTATTTCAACAAATATTTTGTACTAGTGATGGATTTTGATGTTAACCTAATATATGATAATTATTAAGCTAAAAATACTAGACGTACACTAAAATTAACTACTAAAATTAGAAAATATATACTTGTGAAAAAATATATACACAAATACATAGTAACTGATTTTTAGTGGGAGATTTTGATTAGACCTAGCATGATTAAATAATATTGATTGAATATTGAGCGAAAATAATTAGTTACTTAATTGAAGTCTTACTAGTGAGCTGTGCATATCATTTATTTTTATTTGCATAGGTGTTTGAATAAAACTGATATGATACAAGAGAATGAGTCAAAATGACAAAAATTGCATAAAAAGTCATGGAGTCTATGCACCATTCAACAAGTTGAAGAAGTAAAATGCTTGATCAAAATTCTCCTAATTTGGGCTTCTGGAATCTTTTGCATGATCCCAATAATCCAACAAGGAACCTTTCCCGTCTCACAGGCCTTGAAAATGGATGGACACCTCGGACCCAACTTCAAAATTCTCGCCTTATCCTTCAACGTAGTTTCCCTTCTCACCATTTCTTTATGGCTCCCATTCTATGATGGTACGACCTCTATGTTCAAAAATTTCTAACAAAAATCACCAGGAATGAACAAGGCCTCACAAGTCTTCAAAATATTGTAATTGGTAACATATTCTTGGTTCTAACATGGGTAACTACTAGCTTAGTGGAATCGAAGAGAAGAGCAAGAGCAAAATAGTTAATTATGTCTGCGATGTGGCTGGCCTCAGTATGTGTTACTGGGTTTTGTGACGTGTTTGCTATTGTTGGAAACATTGAATTTTACATAAGTGAGTCATCTATAAAAATAAGGAGTGTTAGTAACTCTTTGCATTTTGTTGTAATGGTAGGGTCAACTTATGTTGGCACTTTATGGTGAATGTTATAAGTGAAGTAAGAATGGGAAGAGTAGAAGGGATTGGTTGAATAATGATTTGAATCTTAGAAGGTTTGATTATTACTACTTTCTCATTGCTGGATTAGCTTTAATCAACATTCTCTACCTCTTGTTTTGTGTCAAACACTACCAATATAAAAAATTGTCATTGTATAGAGAAGATTATAGAGTTAGTAAACACAAATCTTAGTGTTATTTCCTCACTTGTTTGATTAAACAGGGATTGGGATTCGAATAATATATTGTGTATATATAGTAACCTATTGGTTTGGTCTGTAACAAACTTTTAAATAGAGTTTAGATTCACGAGTTAATATTATTGAGTTGGAAAAGTTGGGGAATAGCATGTAAAAAAAATAGAAAAAAAAAATCTTGCAAAGATTTGTAATTAACAAATTAGTAAAGTAAACATACAATTATGTTATGGTAAGATTTAAGTCACATTAAATTAATTCCTAATTAACTTTGATATTATTGGCTTCAAATTTATAAGATGCAAAGTTCTTCAAGATCTGGTTATAATTTATCATATTTTTGCGAAAGAAAGTAATTATCTAAAGCAGTTTAACTCATCACTTTTAGTTAGTATAATAGTTGAGAGAATATAAAGCAACCTACAAAGCCACACCTATTCTTAATAAAATATGTCTAACAACTTTGAGTTACTGAAATAATACGAAAGATAATATAAGATAGATCATGATGATGACAATTAGTTTATTTTTAATTCAATCTTATACCATGTCCATGTCTATTAACTACTACACTTTGCATTATGTAAAATGTAAATTCTTGTAATTGTAACAACATGCATGCATGCATGTGATCAATTCAATACAATTTTCATATTCATACAATTTTAGTATATTTCATTGTTTCCAATAATGCTCTCAATGTTATCAAATCAATGTTGCAATGTAATACGTGACACCATAACAATGGACAATTTTCTAAAAATATGATCTCTTCTCAACTTAAGCTAGCGCCTTAGGCTATAAACATTATGCATGTGTCCAAAATCGTGAGATACATCTAATGTAATTTAGATAATAATTGAATTTGACACAACATACTGCCACATTAGACTTTGGTGACTTTGTGCATGAAGGACTTTAATGAAATTTATTATTATTATCAATGTTTAATCCCCTTTTCTGTTTTCTTTTCTGTTCATCTTTCATTGGATAAAATCTTGTCATGAAAATGAACGACATATAATACATTAAGATAATTTGATGGTACAATTGAGTTTAAAGTTTAATGATTATATCTTGCATGCGTTATTTGAGTATGATATCTTGTATTTAAGTTTTATTCAATCTCTTTTCTGAATATCTTGTTATATCTAAGCTCCTAAATTGGGCTTAGAACAATGACCGGCACAAAAAGTATTCCTTTTGAGAATATTTTAGTTCATAAAAGATATAATTTGGATCATATTTTCATAACTTTCTAAGTAAATTTCACATGAATTTATTTCCATCTTTTTCAGATTTCTCTCCAACTGCTATAAGTAAATAGCTTAATATAAGTTCAAAGTATGATATTTAATATAATTCTTTTGTAACTCTTCTTTCTTATAAGGTTATTCAAAGTTTTAAGGTTAGATTGTAAATATGAAGATAGTTCAAGTTCATATGATAACATTTTTTAACTAACTTGAAACGAGTATAGGTTTTTGAACAGAATTGTTAAGTTTTCAAATTTCTCAACACTCTTGTGTGAATAGTGTAAAGTCTTTGTACTTTACATGTCTTTTTTGTAAACTAATTCAATAGTGATTTTTAGTTTTAGGAAGGTTTAAGAAAAAATATATAAAGTTCCTAGATTGGTGGGATATCTATTCCGAGTCTTCTTTAAAAAGATCAGTCGAATATATAAAGTTATTAGATTAGTAGGGAATTCAATCCGAGTCATTGCTGGTCTTGAGAATACTTGTATAAAGAATAGTATCTAAAATTCTTAGGTTAGTGATGAGTTAATCTAAGTAATTTCGTAAACCTAACAAGATTTGAGGAAATAATATTTATATCTAATATTCTTAGGTTAGATTGTGATCCAATTTGTGTCAAAGCTTAGTCTAAGAAGGGTTGATGAAAGAATATCCATTGTACACTCGTTCTAATAATGGAACTTTCAAACTACTTTAAAAACTAGACATAAGTATTTTATTACTAGGAAATTGGAAAATACCAGCAGTTTTTTCTAGGGGATTAAATTGCCGCAAAATGACATACCAGCGGTTCTATAACCATTGTAGTTTAAGGCATGGCAATTTGATTTTGTGGTGATTTTTATGAACCTCTGGCACAACCGCCGCAAAATCAATATATAGGGTTAGTTGATTTAGCAATGGTTTTAAACCGCCGCTATTTCCTTTGCTAATTCTGATAGGTGTTTTTTTTAAAAAATTCAGCAGTTTTCAACCCGTTGCAATCTTCTACACTAAATTTTAAAAAAATAATTGATGGACTACAATATATTGTACCATTTTTCTTTATTATAACTTATTTTTTTTACGTCATAATTGATTAAACTTAAGATATGTGTATATAAGAGGACTAAATAGATAAAACCATAATTTTGTATATTTGAAAAAAGAAAACTAATTGATAACACCAATAAAAGAAAATAATTTAGTTGTACAGGAAGCAGAGAACACAATAGTAGCAATAGTCAATTTTTTCACATGGTCAAATTACATAGTAAACATAGGTCAACTCATACCTCTTTCTCATACTTCTTAATACTCTAGATATAAAGCACCAACAAGGACATCATATTTCAGATCAACACTCAAAGAACGGCGACTAGCATAATGTGTTCCGTAAGCAGAGCATTCATTGTTATTGAGATAATACATGAACGACAAGTTTGCATACAGAGATTATATCCTGAGATAATACACTTAAACAAAGAATGAATTCTCAAATCTCTACTTTAGTTTATTTTTCAAACAAAACACTTCTTGAACCTTTAAAACATTTTGTCTTTATGTAAATATTTAAGTTTCATTTATTTTCCAAATTTTTAGAGAAATTTTCATTTATTTTTTTATATCTTCAAGTGAGGCCTGCTTTTGGCATGACACATCTCACACAAAACAAAGTAACAACCATTTTACCACTACTACATTCATGAAAAGATCTTTGCATACCATCAGTAAATGGATACTTCACTACTACAAACCAACTTATCATCCTGGCACACTTACTATGATTAAATGTATATGGCAAGTTTTTGCTTTGATATTTAAAAGATACACACACACACACACACACACACACACACACACACACAACCCCCTAAATAGATCTAAGCTAGTAAATAAAATACCTGAAATCGTTGCATTCATGATAAAACAAACCTAGCATAAGGAAAGTTTTGATCTCTACATGACATCTCTAGAAAAGGTGTAGCATTATGTTCATTGGCTTACCTGCAAACGAAGAAGCTCTTTAAAAGTAGCTATCTCATGTAATGTAATAACAAATCTAAATATGACCGGTCTTGAAAAAGAGATAACAGAGAAAGCAAATAGATTCTATAATACTTACACTTACAAAAATATAGCACTTATATAGAATACAGAACATGAACCTTTAAGACATAATAAATGTAAAATCATGATTTTTAACAACCTCCAATTGACACACTACCAGGGTCATCTAGGCCACCGCCAAATATTTCTAACGAATCAACAAAGCCAATTTTTCCATTATATGCTTCCGCCAAAGCTGTTTTGAGGAGATACAAATAAAAAATTAACAACTTTCTAATTTGCAATTACAAAATAGTCTGATGGGCTAAACCACGTATTTTAGATACCATAATCATTCAGTAGTAACCTTTCACTTAAAAGACCAAACAACAAGTCATTATTCTAAACGATCTAGCAGTTTACTAAATTAAACTACAGAAAAACTTAAAATCAAAAGCCAAGTTAAATTTTCTTAAAATTGATGTCACTATAGTTAAACATAGTTGATACATCATTAACCAAATGTACAATAAAAATATTCATATTACATATATGCATATTTATTCACAAAGAGATGAGCAAGGATAACTGAGAGTAGGATAAGAAATTTGCTCAAAAAGAATTATTAAAATAAAACACAAATTATACTCCCACAAATGCAATAAAATATTTAATTTTTTTGCATATGATTGATAGAAATTCAATTGAACCAATCATGAACAGAGGAGAAAAAGCTCATATTTCTTCTTTATATGCAAAAAAAAAACACTCATGTATAAAGTTGTAGCTTTGAAATCTCGGGCAGACTGTTTTTGCATAACAATGGTAATAATTGATTAACACAATAGTAGATCTAATATAGGAATACCATAAAGAACTTACATTAATCTCTTATATCTTTTGAACAGCTTCTAGCATCTATCCTTTAACTCATCAACATTTTCTTCAAGAGACAATACCATGTAAAACCCGGTTAATTAACGGTTAATTAACCCATAAATGAGAATTTATTCTAGAAAGCCCAAAATGTGATTTTTGTGGCTAAATATGATAGAGGAGATTGAGACGAGAATTTCGGTACCAATTTTATAGAAATCGGACCAAGATTGGACCGAACGGGCCAAACCGGGCCAACCGGACCCAAAGTGGGCCCTTGGCCCAACTAAACTAAACCAAAACCCTAGTTTTCAGCACTCTCTCTCCTCAGAACACACTCAAACACGCTGAAATGGTGGAGAGGAAGGGAAGAACTCTCTCTCAACTTCTTTCTCTCACTTGATCTTTAAACCACCATAACTTTTGATCTAGAGCTCCGATTGCCGCTCCGTTTGTGGCCACGCGTTCACCGCGGAGAGCTCTACAAAACCCATACAATCAATCTTGAGGTAAGCCACAAGTTTCTGTTCGAAATTCCAGCCCTTATTTTCGAGTTTCATGGGTGAAATGTTGAGATTTTGGGTTCTTTGATGTTATAGGACCCAACTCTCTTGAAGGAGAAGGTTAATCTTGTCTCCTTGGACCTTGGGTGTGGTAAGATTCTCAACCCTAGTGTATTTTGTTGTTTTATGATGTTTGGATTTTGAGATGTTGTGTATGGGTATGATGGTTGTGGCTTAGGTTGTGTATGTGTGGATATTGGAGCTTGATTGGTGATTTTGAAAAGCTTGGAAAGGATTTGGTGGTGAAAAATCTGTTCTTAGAGGTTTTGAGGCCTTGAGAGCATGTGGATAAGTGGTTTGGAAGTGCTCCGGTGGAGCTTGGGAAAATCGGCTAAGGTATGGTTTCGGTTTCCCGTATCTAATATGTAATGTGGTAGGAAATACTTAGGCTAGAGGCCCTAAGATAGGCATTGAATGGTTGATGTTGTTGAATTATTGATATATATGATGTGGTCATATATGTAATGATGATTAATGATGCCTTGGTGGTATGAGGTATGAGAAGTATGCATGTTGTGATATATGCTTGATGATTAGTTATGGTTGAATTGTGGGTTGAACCATGTTTATGGTGAGTATGATGTTGATTGTGTACAATGATGATTTATTGGAATTGGTGTTGTTGAGAATTGGCATGAGTAAGAGTATATGATATGTCAATATGTTTGAGTTTAAGCCACTTGGGTGAAGTGGGTTAAAATGATGAGATAGTGATTCTGTAATTTGTGGTAAAGTGTCAATGTGTGAGTTGAGGAGGCTTGATGTTGAATTTGATATATTTTGATTGATTTCAAAGAAAAGGGATGAAATTGGCATGTTTTGATTGATTTTGAAAAGAGTTGAAAATGGCTTGTTTTGAAAATGGCATATTGTTGTTTTGTATGAAAATATGGTTTTTGGACATACTTTGGTGGGACATAACTTGGACTACGGATCTCTGTTTTGTGTCAAATCTGTTTAGAAATGAAATTGGATCCGGGAAGTCCATGCCATTCGAAGAACGGGTGAAAAATGATTTAAAATGAGGAAGTTATGTCCGTTGGAAGATTGGGGTTTAAATCTGTGAATTCTGCAGCTTTTAACTTAGAAAATTTTTAGCAGAATAACCTCTTGCGCGTAGGCGCACTTGGCGCGTATGCGCCGATCTTCCAGAGAGCGCCATCCACGCGTGCGCGTGATGTGCGTGGGCGCGCCGATTGTGCTGCACCCAATGCCCAGCCATTTTCCAGAGAGTTATGCCATAACTGTGCCAGTGTTGTGCCTGGGGCACGAGAACACCCACGCGTACGCGTGGTTGACGCGTATGCGATGATTGGCAAATTTTTAATCCACGCGTTAGCGTGCATGACGCTTGCGCGTCGATGAGTTTTGAGGCCATCCACGCGTGCGCGTGGAGTGCGCGTACGCGTGGACCTGTTTTCATCCCAAAGTTGATTTTTGAGTTTTAAAGTCAAATCTCATACTTCTAAGCCTCCGATCTCACCACTTATATCTTAAATCATTATGATATGTCTAGCTATGAGAAGAAAGGCTAGTGAATGTGGTAACTTGCGAGTGAAGCAAGGGAAAATGAATGATCAATGAGGATCATTGATGATTATGTGAGATGTGGAGGATGGTGGTGGAAGTGCTTGTATGCCATTGGCCGAAGGGCCGTAATTATTTATGAATATTGGCTGGTTCTGGATTGAACCGTGAGCCGGAATAGCTGTGTATGCTATGAATATTGGCTGGTTATGGATTTAACCGTGAGCCGGATGGCTGATATGGATGTTGATCCATGGATGAGAATTCATGCATGTTTATGCTGAATTATTGATAATTGTGATTTGCACTTTCACTATCGGAGATACGAGTTTCCCTGGGTAGTAGCAGTGGCTAGCCACCACGTGCTCCAGGTTGAGACTCGAAGCTCTTTTGACCCTATGTCATAAGTATGGCCGGGCACTGTGAAAGACCCGGATGAGCTCGCCCCCGTAAATATTCACCAGTGAAGGTGATGGATATAGATCATGATTATGATCAAGTTTATGACGAGTATAACTCGAGTTGGGGATGCGTGACAGAGGGACAGTCCAATGGTTAGCTACCAGGACTTGTCGGGTTGGCTCTATAACCGACAGATGATATCATCAGCCACTAGGGACAGGCATTCATCATATGCATACTATATGAATTGTTTGAGATTGCCTATTTGACTGTACATTACTTGCTAATTGTCTAAATGCTTTACTTGTTCCTATTTGTGTATTCCTTGTTTGATATAACTGTGATTGCTACACTATACTCCTGCTGGTGGTTGGGAGGTTTGAAGGAATTGGAAAGGGAAGTATTAGTTAGACTGAAAAATCTTTAGTCAGATGCCCTTTATGGTTTAGCTTGTTTATAAGCTTTGATATTATCTGGAGGAAGTTCTAGGATTGCCTTTGGCTTTCCTCCATTATTATGTATTATATATGTAGAAGCTGTTACCATGCTGGGGACCTCTGGTTCTCACCCATGCAGATTTTGTGGTTTTCAGATGCAGGACGTACGGTTTCCCGCTGAGGCATGCTGGAGACTTCTAGATTTGCGAAGATTCCTTGTTCTTGGGGACTATGTTTTGGTTTATATGTTTTGCTTAGATACTTTTATCTCCATTAAATAATACAAACTGTGATGACTCCTCTTATGGGAGATTTTGGAGAATAGGTTTTATGTATTTGTGTCCCTTTGGGTTTCCTTTGGGGTTTCCTTATTTTATCATATGTATATATTGCTATGCTCGGACCGGTTATCTTCGCAGCCGGATCTTGAGTCTTGATATTCCTATTTTTGACACTCCTTTGTATATATATAATTCTCGCGTTGGTTTATCCTTATTCGTTACGTTGTCGATCGGAGTGTTGCGCTTTAGAGTTGCGATGGTTTTTGTTTACCCCTTTTTCTACAAAGGCTCCTAGTTATAATCAATCATTCATACTACTATATGTACTAAATTTTTATTTTAGAGGTCGTAATACCTTGCCATCTCTGAATTATGACTTAAGCATAAGACTCTGTATGGTAGGGTGTTACATTATGGTATCAGAGCAGTTCGTTCCTGTAGAGCCTGAGGGATGGACTGATTATGCTTCTGTGCATTCCCTGTGTGTGTGTGTGTGTTATGTGCTATTAGTATATCTGCTTGATATAATTGGCATAAACGTTCATGAGCATGCATTTGGGACTTTGAAGCACTAGACTTCCGATATTGAGACTGATCAACTTAATATCGATTGTTTGGTGTGTATAGGAACCAGATGGCGCCTCATGGATGCGGTAGAGGTAGTGCGAGAGGTCGTACGAATGCTCGTGCACCGGAGAATAACCCTAATGACCCGGTGAACTTTATGACTGCGTTGGAGAACATGGCTGCTGCTATGCAAGCCACTGCTGAGGCTCTTGGTCAACAGATGAACAACCATGGTAATGATGGAGATGGAGTTCAGGGCCCGATGACACTAGCAAACTTTTTAAAGGTTAATCCACCTAAGTTCAAGGGGACTACTAGTCCGACTGAGGCTGATACATGGTTTCAGGCTATAGAGCGAGCACTGCAAGCACAAGTGGTGCCTGAAGGGCAGCGTGTTGAGTTTGCTACCTATATGCTTACAGGTGAAGCGTCGCATTGGTGGCAAGGTATCCGACGTCTTCTGCAGCACGGTGATGACTATATCACTTGGAATGTCTTCCAAGAGGAGTTCTATAAGAAGTACTTTCTGACTTCTGCTAGGACGGCTAAGGAACTTGAATTGTTACAGTTGAAGCAGGGTACTATGTCCATATCAGAGTATACTGACAGGTTTGAGGAGCTGTTCAGGTTCTCTCGTATGTGCCAAGGGACTCCGGTGGAATATGAGGAATGGAAGTGTGTTAAGTATGAAGGAGGACTCCGGAGTGACATTTTCAGTTCAGTGGGACCAATGGAGATTAGGACTTTCTCCGAGTTGGTAAACAAGTGTAGGGTTGCTGAAGAGTGTGTGAAGAGGGCAACCGCTGAGAAAGGGATTCACAAAGGTTCATTCCCACAGAATCGAAGGAAGAGCTTTGCACCTAGAGGCCCATCTTTCAAGAGGGGAAGCTCTTTCAGGAGGCCCAACAACAACAACAATTTCCAAGGGAGGAAGTTTGGGAAACAACCTCAGGATGATCAAGCTTGTACTAGGTGTGGAAGTCACCATCCGGGAGCACCATGCAAGGCCGGATGGGATTTGTGCTACACTTCTGGAAAGGCGGGGCATAAAGCCGCAAATTGTCCTGAGAAGCAGAAACAAGGTGCTGGGACAGCACAACAGCCTGGTCGGGTGTTCACCACTTCAGCTGTAGGAGCTGAGGGATCCGAGACACTTATTCGAGGTAATTGTGAAATGGCTGGTCAAACTTTAAATGCTTTATTTGATTCGGGAGCATCGCATTCATTCAATCCATTTGAGAAAGCCCATGAGTTAGGGTTGAAGATTGTAACTTTAGGTTATGATCTAAGAGTGTACAATGCTACCCATGAAGCCATGGTAACTAGGCTAGGATGCCCGGAAGTTTCCTTTAGGTTCAAGCAGCGTGATTTTGTTCATAATTTAATCTGCTTACCGATGATTGGTCTTGATCTTATCTTGGGATTGGACTGGTTATCTAAGAACCATGTTCTGCTAGATTGTTCTACAAAGTCGGTGTACTTTATGCCGGGAGATACGGAAGGGCCGGTCGTGGTGAATAATTATTACTTGAATTCGATGATGGTGAACTGTTCCGGAACCGAATGTCAGGGTATCCTGTTGTTAACCGCGGGTGTTTCGGGTGATGATCAAAGGTTGGAACAGATTCCAGTTGTGTGTGAGTTTCCGGAAGTATTTCCTGATGATATTGATGAGTTTCCACCTAACCGAGAGGTTGAGTTTGCTATTGAATTGGTGCCCAGGGCGGGACCAATCTCAAGTGCTCCTTATAGGATGTCACCGTTAGAGATGAACGAGCTAAAGTCTCAGTTAGAGGATTTGTTGGGAAAGAATTTTATACGACCAAGTGTCTCTCCGTGGGGTGCTCCAGTATTACTGGTAAAGAAGAAGGATGGGAGTATGCGACTCTGTGTGGATTACAGACAGCTGAACAAGGTTACAATAAAGAATAAGTACCCATTGCCGAGAATTGATGATCTCATGGATCAGTTACAAGGAGCTGGAGTTTTCTCCAAGATCGATTTGCGATCCGGTTATCACCAGATAAGGGTGAGGGATGAGGATATCCCTAAGACCGCTTTCAGGACTCGTTATGGTCATTACGAGTACACTGTAATGTCTTTCGAGTTGACGAACGCTCCTGCGGTGTTCATGGATTACATGAATAGAGTTTTCCGTCCGTTTCTGGATAAATTTGTTGTTGTCTTCATTGATGACATACTGATTTACTCCAAGACTGAAAAAGAGCATGCGGAACACTTGAGGACCGTGTTGCAGATTCTAAAAGAGAAGAAACTCTATGCAAAACTATCGAAGTGTGAGTTTTGGAAGAGTGAGGTGAAGTTTTTGGGCCATGTGGTGAGTAAGAAGGGAATAGCCATAGATCCAACTAAGGTGGAGGCTGTGATGGATTGGAAGCAACTAGGGGTGGCAAATGGGCCTTAATCCGCCGGGCCGGCCCGCGTAACCCGCCAAAAAAGGCGGGCTGGGCTAGAAATTTGGGACCGCCGTAAGACAAAAGCCCGCCTAACCCAAACCGTTTAAATCGTGGGCTTTGGCGGGCTTTGGCGGGGCGGGGCGGGCTGGCCCAGCGGGCTGAAGGTTTTTTTTTTTTGGGCTGAACCCATCACCCATGAACCCAGACCCAGAACCCATGAACCCACCCCAACCGACCCGACCCGACCCAATCCCCATTCCCCACCCACCTAAACGGCTGAAAGCCTGAAACCCTAAATTGAATCCCTCCCCCCATTCGGCCATTCCCCAATCCCTAATCCCCATTGCAGCTGCCTCACTCTCACAGTCTCACTCCTCGGTCCTCTCCTCTCAGTTCCTCGGCAGACGGCAGCGCCACCCAGGATCTCAGTCGTCTCGTCTCCACTCTCCAGTCTCCTCGACGGATCTCAGCCTCTCACTCGGTTCCTTAGTCTCAGTTCCTCAGTTCCTCAGTTCCTCACCGCCACTCTCAGTCTCTCACTCGGTCATCCTAAGCTCCTCACCGTCACTCTCAGTCTCTCAATTCCATCGTCCAGCGACCTCAGCTCGAACTTCAGAGTTACATCCTCACCTCTGTCTGGCCGTCGTCGCTGCTGCCTGCTGGTCTCGGTCCTGTGCTCCTGGGTCTTGTGAGTCGTGGGCTCGTGGCTTGTCCTCTGAATCTGCTGCTCCTCGCTCTCGGTCACGACTGCTCCTCGTTCTCGGTCACGGCTACTCCACCTCTCGGTCACGGCTGATCCTTCAAGGTCTGCATAACTCTAACCTTTGCTAATGCTATTACCTGAAGTCCTGAACATATATTTGTAACTAATTCTTTGTTTTCAAATTATTAACACAAGTTGATATATGATATACTTGATGAATGTAATTTATAGTGTGTGTTGCTAAGTGAAGGTGCATGGTGTTGTACTGTTGTTATTTATTATGTACAGAAAAAGGGTGGAGTTATCTTAAGAGAATTGAACAATTTTATTGATGAGAAGAAATATCTGAGTTATTGAGCTCACTGTCATTATAAAAAAAAACAGAAGACATATTCCTTGAATTTGTCATTCTGGTGGTTAAATCATACCTATTGTACATCTTCTTTCAATTTATATGCAACTAATCCTTTTTTTTTGTTCTATTGTTACATCAAATGCAGCTGTCTATGCAGTTGTTAGTGCAGTTTTTAGCACCCAAGTGGTGAATTTGATAATAGACTAATTGCTCAATTTTTATGGATCCATCATGTATTCAATTTTTAAATATACTTGATAATGGTTGATTGTTGGTTAAATACTTGAATTTGATAATGGTTGAGTTTTGAATATACTTCATAATGGTTGAGTTTTGATTATGAGTGTCAGGTCAAGCAGTAAGTTTTTTAAACTTCCAACTTTTCTTTAATCACAAGTATTCATGATCTGCCATACTCTCATTATAGACAGCTTAATCTTGTTATATAAGAAACTTCAGCTTCAAGAATGTTAAATATGTTGTTCCATTATTCATCTATATCATTATTTTGCATCTAAATCTTTATCCTAGGCCATTTGATTAGACATTCATTCATCCTATTCTCAATTATTAAACTAAAGCTTGTTTTCCAATCATATTCTTGTTGAATTGGTCACTTCTCTGGGTTCAACACTTGCTATTCAACACTTGCAGATCCAAACTTGGCTCCAAGGTACTTAATCCTTTATGATTGTTGTTAGAATACAGAGTCTTTGAAATTTAGTTCCCAATAAATTAAACTTTGATTGGATGTTGTTTTCATATAATTCAGTTCTAAATTTGTTAGAATCTCACAGTTGGAGATTATTTTTCTTTTAATATTTTTCCTCCTATTTTAATATTTTTCAACTGGTTGTAATTGAGATTTGAGGGTGGTACCAGTTCTTAAGAAAAATAACAGTCTTTGACTATACATTGATTGCGGGACAACAATTTATTTCGTTGTTAAAATATGCATTTAAGTTAATGTGCTAAATTGTTCTAACTAGATGAGTATTCAATTTTTAAATATACTTGATAATGGTTGATTGTTGGTTAAATGCTTGAATTTGATAATGGTTGAGTTTTGAATATACTTCATAATGGTTGAGTTTTGATTATGACTGAATACTTGCTGTTTTTTGTATGATTTGCTAATGGTTGAAAAACCTAGTTCATATAAACAATTTACATTTTACTTTTATTTCAGGAAATATGAATTCTGAAACTGTGAGTAACCTTGTTACCACTGGAGTTGGTTCTGAGGCTGCTCCGGTCGAGGTTGATGAACCTAGTTCGAAAAGGCTGAGACCAGCAACCTCTGATGTTTGGAATTTTTTCAAAAAGCTCGGTCCAGATAAGGATGGAGTAGAACGTGCTGAGTGTAAAGGATGCAAGAAAGTGTTTAAAGCTGGAGGTAAGCGATATGGCACTTCTACTATAAAACGGCATCTTGATAGTTGTACTCAAATTAAGCATGAAGATATTGGTCAGACTATAGCAGAATTGCAACTTAAAATGGGTTCACTTAAGATTGATTCAGGAGTGGCTAGAGATATGTTTGATGGGTATGTAGTTGCTGGGGATAAGCCTTTTAATATGGTTGATGATAGGAGATTTAGAAATTGGGTGAAATATATTAGTCCAACTTTGAAACTTCCTTCTAAGAATACGGTTAAAGCTGACATAGTGAAAGTTTACAAGAGAGAAGCTGCGAAACTTAAAAAAATTTTAGTTTCCATTCCAAATAGAATTTGCTTAACATCTGATCTTTGGACTTCCAGTACCAATGAGGGGTTTATATGTTTGACTGCACATTTTGTTGATGAGAACTGGAAATTACAGAGTAAAATTCTCAATTTTTGTCATATGCCTCCTCCTCACACAGGATTTGAATTGTCTTCTAAAATCTTTACGCTTTTGACTGAGTGGAAAGTTGATAAAAAGATTTTTTCCATTACTTTGGATAATGCTTCTTCTAATGATACTTGTGTTGAACACTTGAAAAGTACTTTGGATGTGCATGGTTCATTGTTGTGTGGTGGTGAATTCTTTCATGTTCGTTGCTCTGCTCATATTTTAAATCTTATTGTCCAAGATGGAATGAAAATATGTGGTGATGCAGTGTCTAAGATTAGAGAGGGTATTAAGTTTCTGAGAAAATCTGAAAGTCGAATGGTTAAGTTTAAAGAATGTTTTGAAGATATTGAGGGACTTGAGTATACGACTGCATTATGTTTAGATGTTCCTACTAGGTGGAATTCACTTTATGCAATGCTTGCAAGTGCTATTCCTTATAAGAAAGCTTTTGAAATGTATAAAGTAAAAGAAGCTGGGTTTAGGGAGTTTTGTCCTTCATCAGATGAGTGGAGAAGAACTGAAAAAATATGTGATTTCTTGTTACCATTTTATGAAACTACCAAGTTGATGTCTGGAACTTCTTACCCAACATCCAACTTGTATTTTTTACAAGTTTGGCAAATCCAGCTGATTTTAATGAATAGTTTGAAGAATGATGAAGTGCTTATAAGGAACATGGGAGAAAAAATGATGATTAAGTTCAATAAATATTGGGAAGAATACAGTGTTGTTCTTGCATTTGGGGCAGTTCTTGATCCTAGATTTAAACTCAACACTTTGGTTCATTGCTATAATGAGATTGATCCTATTAGTGCTAAAGACAAAGTGGAGCTTGTGAAGAGTAAGTTATACAAGCTGTTTGAGGTTTATGATCAAAATTCCTCTACAACTGTAGAGAGTTCTTCCCAACTTTCAAGTAATTTTTCTCAAGCAACATCTTCTGCAATTGGAACTCAACTTATTAAAATTGTTGGTGTAAGTATTTTTATCTACTTGATTATATGTGTTTTTTATTTTTCATGCTTTTTGATTCATATATTGTTTGTAATGCAAAGGATTTGATGTCCCGTAATCAAGAAGCTGAAGTGAAAAGTGGAAAGAACCAACTGGATATTTATTTGAGTGAGGCAACATTATTTTGTAATGATGCAATCATTGATGTTTTGCAATGGTGGAAAGACAACCATCATCGTTTTCCAACCCTATCACTAATGGCACGAGATTTGTTGAGCATTCCTATTACTACTGTGGCTTCAGAATTTGCATTTAGCATGGGTTCTCATGTTTTGAATAAGTATAGAAGTCGTTTGTTGTCAGATAATGTTGAAGCGGTGATTTGCACCAGAAATTGGATTCGTGGATATGATGATTTTGGTATATTATATTTATGACATACATACTTGAGTGATTTTGAACATTATTATGTACTATTTTGCTAATATATTTATTTACTTTTTTCTAGAGGAAGATAAAGATCAGGAAGATATTGCAAAAGGAGAAGGCTATTCTTCAGGAGTTGGTTCCAATGATGTTATTGACTTATATGAAGATGAAGATGAAAATTAAGTGTATTGAATTAAGTTTAATTTGCTTTGAAGACTATTTATAATTATGTTTTTGGACTTTGGATTATATATTTATTTTGTCTATGGGACTATTTATAACTATGACTTGAGTATTTTGGATAATTGGATTATGTTTATTTACTTTGAAGACTATTTATATCCTTTGAAGACTATTTATATTTAATATTTGTATTTATATTGATTTAAATAGAAGATATTAGATATGTTCTTCTAAAAAAAACAATTAATTAGGCGGGCTTAGTCCGATTTATATTGATTTAAATAGAAGATACTTTTTCTTATTAAAAAAAAAACTAATTAGGCGGGCTTAGCCCGCCAGCCCGCCAGCCCGCCATTAGGCGGGGCGGGCTAGGATTTTGGGACCGCCTGAATAGGCGGGGCGGGGCGGGTCAGCCCGCCAGAGAGCGGGCTTCCGGCGGGGCGGGGCGGGGCGGGCTTCCCCGCCTGACACCCCTAGAAGCAACCAACCACCGTAACAGAGATAAGGAGTTTTCTGGGTTTAGCTGGCTATTACCGAAGGTTTATCAAGGGCTTCTCACAGATAGTTTTGCCAATGACAAAGTTAACCCGCAAAGACACTCCATTTGTTTGGACTCCTGAGTGCGAGGATAGCTTTCAGACATTGAAGAAAAAGTTGACCACTGCACCTGTGTTAGTGTTACCTGAGCCGAATGAGCCATTTGAGGTGTATTGTGATGCCTTATTGAAGGGTCTAGGGTGCGTACTGATGTAGCATCGTAATGTGGTGGCGTATGCCTCACGACAGTTGAGACCTCATGAAGTTAGTTACCCTACGCATGATTTGGAACTCGCTGCAGTTGTGTTTGCCTTGAAGGTGTGGAGGCATTACCTCTATGGGGTTAAGTTCCAAGTTTTCTCTGATCATAAGAGCTTGAAGTACCTCTTTGATCAGAAAGAGCTTAATATGAGACAGAGAAGGTGGATGGAATTGTTGAAGGACTACGACTTTGAGTTGCATTACCATCCGGGAAAGGCGAACGTAGTGGCGGATGCGTTAAGTCGGAAGTCGTTATATGCGGCTTGGATGATGCTTCAAGAGGAGAAGTTGCTCAAGGGATTTGAGAGTCTAAAAATTGGTACTCGAGAAGTATCCGGAACTTTGTGTTTGAGCCGATTAGAGATCTCAAGTGATTTTAAGTCCGAACTCCTAAAGGCTCATCAAAATGATGAAGCGTTATGGAAGGTGTTACCGGCTATGGAGCAAGGAAAACAATGGAGAGTGTCGGAAGAAAAAGATGGGTTATGGAGATTCAAGGGTAGGATCATTGTGCCGGATGTGGGCACTTTGAGGCAAGATATTTTAAAGGAGGCACACAAAAGCGGATTCTCCATTCACCCGGGAAGTACTAAGATGTACCATGATTTAAAGGCAATGTTCTGGTGGCCGGGTATGAAGAATGATGTGGCGGAATATGTTTCAAAGTGCTTAACTTGTCAAAAGGTGAAGATTGAACATCAAAGACCTTCCGGGATGTTGCAACCTTTAGAGATTCCACAATGGAAGTGGGAAAGTATTGCAATGGACTTTGTGTCTGGATTACCAAGGACTAGGACTGGTTTTGATGCTATTTGGGTGATTGTGGACCGACTGACGAAGTCGGCTCACTTTTTGCCCATTCAGATGACTTACACCCTTGAGGAGCTAGCACGGTTATACATAAAGGAGATTGTGAGACTTCATGGTGTACCTGCTACTATAATCTCTGATAGAGATCCTCGTTTCACTTCAAGGTTTTGGGGTGCATTTCAGAAAGCTTTTGGAACCCAATTAAGCTTGAGCACGGCTTACCATCCTCAAACAGATGGTCAATCCGAGAGGACAATCCAAACACTAGAGGATATGTTGAGAGCTTGTGTGTTGGACCAATCGGCGAGTTGGGATCGGTATATGCCATTAGTGGAGTTTGCATACAATAATAGTTATCATGCGAGCATCGGAATGGCTCCGTATGAGGCCTTGTATGGGAGGAAATGTCAATCTCCGCTATGTTGGTATGAAGTTGGAGAGAAAAGCTTGTTAGGGCTGGAAATGATAGCTGAGACTACTGAACAAGTTAAGAAAATCCGAGATAGGATGCTTACGGTGCAGAGTCGTCAAAAGAGTTACGCCGATCAGAGGCGAAAGCCCTTAGAATTTGAGGAAGGAGATCATGTTTTCCTTAAGGTTACTCCGACCACGGGAGTAGGTAGGGCGATTAAGGCAAATAAGTTGAATCCTCGATACATTGGTCCATTTCAGATCCTGGAAAGGATTGGGCCGGTGGCGTATTGGATGGCTCTACCACCTCATCTTTCGAATCTGCACGATGTGTTTCACGTGTCACAGCTTCGGAAGTACACTCCTGATGCTAGCCATGTGTTGGAACCTGAGTCGGTTCAGTTAAGGGAAGATTTGACGCTTCCAGTGGCTCCAGCCAGAATTGATGATATTAGTATCAAACAGTTGCGTGGAAAAGAGGTTTCATTAGTCAAAGTGGCATGGAGTCGAGGCGGTGTTGAGGAACACACTTGGGAACTTGAGTCGGAGATGCGAACGGACTATCCGCATTTATTCTCAGGTAATTGCATTTGAATTTTGTGGGCAAAATTCCCAATTAGGTGGGTAGAATGTAAAACCTGGTTAATTAACGGCTAATTAACCCATAAATGAGAATTTATTCTAGAAAGCCCAAAATGTGATTTTTGTGGCTAAATATGATAGAGGAGATTGAGACGAGAATTTCGGTACCAATTTTATAGAAATCGGACCAAGATTGGACCGAACGGGCCAAACCGGGCCAACCGGACCCAAAGTGGGCCCTTGGCCCAACTAAACTAAACCAAAACCCTAGTTTTCAGCACTCTCTCTCCTCACAACACACTCAAACACGCTGAAATGGTGGAGAGGAAGGGAAGAACTCTCTCTCAACTTCTTTCTCTCACTTGATCTTCAAACCACCATAACTTTTGATCTAGAGCTCCGATTGCCGCTCCGTTTGCGGCCACGCGTTCACCGCGGAGAGCTCTACAAAACCTATACAATCAATCTTGAGGTAAGCCACAAGTTTCTGTTCGAAATTCCAGCCCTTATTTTCGAGTTTCATGGGTGAAATGTTGAGATTTTGGGTTCTTTGATGTTATAGGACCCAACTCTCTTGAAGGAGAAGGTTAATCTTGTCTCCTTGGACCTTGGTGTGGTAAGATTCTCAACCCTAGTGTATTTTGTTGTTTTATGATGTTTGGGTTTTGAGATGTTGTGTATGGGTATGATGGTTGTGGCTTAGGTTGTGTATGTGTGGATATTGGAGCTTGATTGGTGATTTTGAAAAGCTTGGAAAGGGTTTGGTGGTGAAAAATCTGTTCTTAGAGGTTTTGAGGCCTTGAGAGCTTGTGGATAAGTGGTTTGGAAGTGCTCCAGTGGAGCTTGGGAAAATCGGCTAAGGTATGGTTTCGATTTTCCGTATCAAATATGTAATGTGGTAGGAAATACTTAGGCTAGAGGCCCTAAGATAGGCATTGAATGGTTGATGTTGTTGAATTATTGATATATATGATGTGGTCATATATGTAATGATGATTAATGATGCCTTGGTGGTATGAGGTATGAGAAATATGCATGTTGTGATATATGCTTGATGATTAGTTATGGTTGAATTGTGGGTTGAACCATGTTTATGGTGAGTATGATGTTGATTGTGTACAATGATGATTTATTGGAATTGGTGTTGTTGAGAATTGGCATGAGTAAGAGTATATGATATGTCAATATGTTTGAGTTTGAGCCACTTGGGTGAAGTGGGTTAAAATGATGAGATAGTGATTCTGTAATTTGTGGTAAAGTGTCAATGTGTGAGTTGAGGAGGCTTGATGTTGAATTTGATATATTTTGATTGATTTCAAAGAAAAGGGATGAAATTGGCATGTTTTGATTGATTTTGAAAAGAGTTGAAAATGGCTTGTTCTGAAAATGGCATATTGTGGTTTTGTATGAAAATATGGTTTTTGGGCATACTTTGGTGGGACATAACTTGGACTACGGATCTCTGTTTTGTGTCAAACCTGTTTAGAAATGAAATTGGATCCGGGAAGTCCATGCCGTTCGAAGAACGGGTGAAAAACGATTTAAAATGAAGAAGTTATGTCTGTTGGAAGATTGGGGTTTAAATCTGTGAATTCTGCAGCTTTTAACTTAGAAAATTTTTAGCAGAATAACCCCTTGCGCGTAGACGCACTTGGCGCGTATGCGCCGATCTTCCAGAGAGCGCCATCCACACGTGCGCGTGATGTGCGCGGGCGCGCCGATTGTGCTGCACCCAATGCCCAGCCATTTTCCAGAGAGTTATGCCATAACTGTGCCAGTGTTGTGCTTGGGGCATGAGAACACCCACGCGTACGCGTGGTTGATGCGTACGCGCCGATTGGCAAATTTTTAATCCACGCGTTAGCGTGCATGACGCTTGCGCGTCGATGAGTTTTTGAGGCCATCCACGCGTGCGCGTGGAGTGCGCGTACGCGTGGACCTGTTTTCTTCCCAAAGTTGATTTTTGAGTTTTAAAAGTCAAATCTCATACTTCTAAGCCTCCGATCTCACCACTTATATCTTAAATCATTATGATATGTCTAGCTATGAGAAGAACGGCTAGTGAATGTGGTAACTTGCGAGTGAAGCAAGGGAAAATGAATGATCAATGAGGATCATTGATGATTATGTGAGATGTGGAGGATGGTGGTGGAAGTGCTTGTATGCCATTGGCCGAAGGGCCGTAATTATTTATGAATATTGGCTGGTTCTGGATTGAACCGTAAGTCGGAATAGCTGTGTATGCTATGAATATTGGCTGGTTATGGATTTAACCGTGAGCCGGATGGCTGATATGGATGTTGATCCATGGATGAGAATTCATGTATGTTTATGCTGAATTATTGATAATTGTGATTTGCACTTCCACTATCGGAGATACGAGTTTCCCTGGGTAGTAGCAGTGGCTAGCCACCACGTGCTCCAGGTTGAGACTCGAAGCTCTTTTGACCCTATGTCATAAGTGTGGCCGGGCACTGTGAAAGACCCGGATGAGCTCGCCCCAGTAAATATTCACCAGTGAAGGTGATGGATATAGATCATGATTATGATCAAGTTTATGACGAGTATAACTCGAGTTGGGGATGCGTGACAGAGGGACAGTCCAATGGTTAGCTACCAGGAGTTGTTGGGATGGCTCTATAACCGACAGATGATATCATCAGCCACTAGGGACAGGCATTCATCATATGCATACTATATGAATTGTTTGAGATTGCCTATTTGACTGCACATTACTTGCTAATTGTCTAAATGCTTTACTTGTTCCTATTTGTGTATTCCTTGTTTGATATAACTGTGATTGCTACACTATACTCCTGCTGGTGGTTGGGAGGTTTGAAGGAATTGGAAAGGGAAGTATTAGTTAGACTGAAGAATCTTTAGTCAGATGCCCTTTATGGTTTAGCTTGTTTATAAGCTTTGATATTATCTGGAGGAAGTTCTAGGATTGCCTTTGGCTTTCCTCTATTATTATGTATTATATATGTGGAAGCTGTTACCATGCTGGGGACATCTGGTTCTCACCCATGCGAATTTTGTGGTTTTCAGATGCAGGACGTACGGTTTCCCGCTGAGGCATGCTGGAGACTTCTAGATTTGCGAAGATTCCTTGTTCTTGGGGACTATGTTTTGGTTTATATGTTTTGCTTAGATACTTTTATCTCCATTAAATAATACAAACTGTGATGACGCCTCTTATGGGAGATTTTGGAGAATAGGTTTTATGTATTTGTGTCCCTTTGGGTTTCCTTTGGGGTTTCCTTATTTTATCATATGTATATATTGCTATGCTCGGACCGGTTATCTTCGCAGCCGGATCTTGAGTCTTGATATTCCTATTTTTGACACTCCTTTGTATATATATAATTCTCGCGTTGGTTTATCCTTATTCGTTACGTTGTCGATCGGAGTGTTGCGCTTTAGAGTTGCGATGGTTTTTGTTTACCCCTTTTTCTACAAAGGCTCCTAGTTATAATCAATCATTCATACTACTATATGTACTAAATTTTTATTTTAGAGGTCATAATACCTTGCCATCTCTGAATTATGACTTAAGCATAAGACTCTGTATGGTAGGGTGTTACATTATGGTATCAGAGCAGTTCGTTCCTGTAGAGCCTGAGGGATGGACTGATTATGCTTCTGTGCATTCTCTGTGTGTGTGTGTGTGTTATGTGCTATTAGTATATCTGCTTGATATAATTGGCATAAACGTTCATGAGCATGCATTTGGGACTTTGAAGCACTAGACTTCCGATATTGAGACTGATCAACTTAATATCGATTGTTTGGTGTGTATATCAACCAGATGGCGCCTCGTGGACGTGGTAGAGGTAGTGCGAGAGGTCGTACGAATGCTCGTGCGCCGGAGAATAACCCTAATGACCCGGTGAACTTTATGACTGCGTTGGAGAACATGGCTGTTGCTTTGCAAGCCACTGCTGAGGCTCTTGGTCAACAGATGAACAACCATGGTAATGATGGATGTGGAGTTCAGGGTCCGATGACACTAGCAAACTTTTTAAAGGTTAATCCACCTAAGTTCAAGGGGACTACTAGTCCGACTGAGGCTGATACGTGGTTTCAGGCTATAGAGCGAGCACTGCAAGCACAAGTGGTGCCTGAAGGGCAACGTGTTGAGTTTGCTACCTATATGCTTACAGGTGAAGCGTCGCATTGGTGGCAAGGTATCCGACGTCTTTTGCAGCAGGGTGATGACTATATCACTTGGAATGTCTTCCAAGAGGAGTTCTATAAGTACTTTCTGACTTCTGCTAGGACGGCTAAGGAACTTGAATTGTTACAGTTGAAGCAGGGTACTATGTCCATATCAGAGTATACTGACAGGTTTGAGGAGCTGTTCAGGTTCTCTCGTATGTGCCAAGGGACTTCGGTGGAATATGAGGAATGGAAGTGTGTTAAGTATGAAGGAGGACTCCGGAGTGACATTTTCATTTCAGTGGGACCAATGGAGATTAGGACTTTCTCCGAGTTGGTAAACAAGTGTAGGGTTGCTGAAGAGTGTGTGACGAGGGCAACCGCTGAGAAAGGGATTCACAAAGGTTCATTCCCACAGAATCGAAGAAAGAGCTTTGCACCTAGAGGCCCATCTTTCAAGAGGGGAAGCTCTTTCAGGAGGCCCAACAACAACAACAATTTCCAAAGGAAGAAGTTTGGGAAACAACCTCAGGATGATCAAGCTTGTACTAGGTGTGGAAGTCACCATCCGGGAGCACCATGCAAGGCCGGATGGGGTTTGTGCTACACTTCTGGAAAGGCGGGGCATAAAGCCGCAAATTGTCCTGAGAAGCAGAAACAAGGTGCTGGGACAGCACAACAGCCTGGTCGGGTGTTCACCACTTCAGCTGTAGGAGCTGAGGGATCCGAGACACTTATTCGAGGTAATTGTGAAATGGCTGGTCAAACTTTAAATGCTTTATTTGATTCGGGAGCATCGCATTCATTCATTGCATTTGAGAAAGCCCATGAGTTAGGGTTGAAGATTGTAACTTTAGGTTATGATCTAAGAGTGTACAATGCTACCCATGAAGCCATGGTAACTAGGCTAGGATGCCCGGAAGTTTCCTTTAGGTTCAAGCAGCGTGATTTTGTTCATAATTTAATCTGCTTACCGATGATTGGTCTTGATCTTATCTTGGGATTGGACTGGTTATCTAAGAACCATGTTCTGCTAGATTGTTCTACAAAGTCAGTGTACTTTATGCCGGGAGATACGGAAGGGCCGGTCGTGGTGAATAATTATTACTTGAATTCGATGATGGTGAACTGTTCCGGAACCGAATGTCAGGGTATCCTGTTGTTAACCGCGGGTGTTTCGGGTGATGATCAAAGGTTGGAACAGATTCCAGTTGTGTGTGAGTTTCCGGAAGTATTTCCTGATGATATTGATGAGTTTCCACCTAACCGAGAGGTTGAGTTTGCTATTGAATTGGTGCCCGGGGCGGGACCAATCTCAAGTGCTCCTTATAGGATGTCACCGTTAGAGATGAACGAGCTAAAGTCTCAGTTAGAGGATTTGTTTGGAAAGAATTTTATACGACCAAGTGTCTCTCCGTGGGGTGCTCCAGTATTACTAGTAAAGAAGAAGGATGGGAGTATGCGACTCTGTGTGGATTACAGACAGCTGAACAAGGTTACAATAAAGAATAAGTACCCATTGCCGAGAATTGATGATCTCATGGATCAGTTACAAGGAGCTGGAGTTTTCTCCAAGATCGATTTGCGATCCGGTTATCACCAGATAAGGGTGAGGGATGAGGATATCCCTAAGACCGCTTTCAGGACTCGTTATGGTCATTACGAGTACACTGTAATGTCTTTCGGGTTGACGAACGCTCCTGCGGTGTTCATGGATTACATGAATAGAGTTTTCCGTCCGTTTCTGGATAAATTTGTTGTTGTCTTCATTGATGACATACTGATTTACTCCAAGACTGAAAAAGAGCATGCGGAACACTTGAGGACCGTGTTGCAGATTCTAAAAGAGAAGAAACTCTATGCAAAACTATCGAAGTGTGAGTTTTGGAAGAGTGAGGTGAAGTTTTTGGGCCATGTGGTGAGTAAGAAGGGAATAGCCATAGATCCAACTAAGGTGGAGGCTGTGATGGATTGGAAGCAACCAACCACCGTAACAGAGATAAGGAGTTTTCTGGGTTTAGCTGGCTATTACCGAAGGTTTATCAAGGGCTTCTCACAGATAGCTTTGCCAATGACAAAGTTAACCCGCAAAGACACTCCGTTTGTTTGGACTCCTGAGTGCGAGGAGAGCTTTCAGACATTGAAGAAAAAGTTGACCACTGCACCTGTGTTAGTGTTACCTGAGCCAAATGAGCCATTTGAGGTGTATTGTGATGCCTCATTGAAGGGTCTAGGGTGCGTGCTGATGCAGCATCGTAATGTGGTGGCGTATGCCTCACGACAGTTGAGACCTCATGAAGTTAGTTACCCTACGCACGATTTGGAACTCGCTGCAGTTGTGTTTGCCTTGAAGGTGTGGAGGCATTACCTCTATGGGGTTAAGTTCCAAGTTTTCTCTGATCATAAGAGCTTGAAGTACCTCTTTGATCAGAAAGAGCTTAATATAAGACAGAGAAGGTGGATGGAATTGTTGAAGGACTACGACTTTGAGTTGCATTACCATCCGGGAAAGGCGAACGTAGTGGCGGATGCGTTAAGTCGGAAGTCGTTATATGCGGCTTGGATGATGCTTCAAGAGGAGAAGTTGCTCAAGGGATTTGAGAGTCTAAAAATTGGTACTCGAGAAATATCCGAAACTTTGTGTTTGAGCCGATTAGAGATCTCAAGTGATTTTAAGTCTGAACTCCTAAAGGCTCATCAAAATGATGAAGCGTTATGGAAGGTGTTACCGGCTATGGAGCAAGGAAAACAATGGAGAGTGTCGGAAGAAAAAGATGGGTTATGGAGATTCAAGGGTAGGATCATTGTGCCGGATGTGGGCACTTTGAGGCAAGATATTTTAAAGGAGGCACACAAAAGCGGATTCTCCATTCACCCGGGAAGTACTAAGATGTACCATGATTTAAAGGCAATGTTCTGGTGGCCGGGTATGAAGAATGATGTGGCGGAATATGTTTCAAAGTGCTTAACTTGTCAAAAGGTGAAGATTGAACATCAAAGACCTTCCGGGATGTTGCAACCTTTAGAGATTCCACAATGGAAGTGGGAAAGTATTGCAATGGACTTTGTGTCTAGATTACCAAGGACTAGGACTGGTTTTGATGCTATTTGGGTGATTGTGAACCGATTGACGAAGTCAACTCACTTTTTGCCCATTCAGATGACTTACACCCTTGAGAAGCTAGCACGGTTATACATAAAGGAGATTGTGAGACTTCATGGTGTACCTGCTACTATAATCTCTGATAGAGATCCTCGTTTCACTTCAAGGTTTTGGGGTGTATTTCAGAAAGCTTTTGGAACCCAATTAAGCTTGAGCACGGCTTACCATCCTCAAACAGATGGTCAATCCGAGAGGACAATCCAAACACTAGAGGATATGTTGAGAGCTTGTGTTTTGGACCAACCGGCGAGTTGGGATCGGTTTATGCCATTAGTGGAGTTTGTATACAATAATAGTTATCATGCGAGCATCGGAATGGCTCCGTATGAGGCCTTGTATGGGAGGAAATGTCAATCTCCGCTATGTTGGTATGAAGCTGGAGAGAAAAGCTTGTTAGGGCCGGAAATGATAGCTGAGACTACTGAACAAGTCAAGAAAATTCGAGATAGGATGCTTACGGTGCAGAGTCGTCAAAAGAGTTACGCCGATCAGAGGCGAAAGCCCTTAGAATTTGAGGAAGGAGATCATGTTTTCCTTAAGGTTACTCCGACCACGGGAGTAGGTAGGGCGATTAAGGCAAAGAAGTTGAATCCTCGATACATTGGTCCATTTCAGATCCTGGAAAGGATTGGGCCGGTGGCGTATCGGATGGCTCTACCACCTCATCTTTCGAATCTGCACGATGTGTTTCACGTGTCGCAGCTTCGGAAGTACACTCCTGATGCTAGCCATGTGTTGGAACCTGAGTCGGTTCAGTTAAGGGAAGATTTGATGCTTCCAGTGGCTCCAGTCAGAATTGATGATATTAGTATCAAACGGTTGCGTGGAAAAGAGGTTTCATTAGTCAAAGTGGCATGGAGTCGAGGCGGTGTTGAGGAACACACTTGGGAACTTGAGTCGGAGATGCGAACGGACTATCCGCATTTATTCTCAGGTAATTGCATTTGAATTTTGTGGGCAAAATTCCCAATTAGGTGGGTAGAATGTAAAACCCGGTTAATTAACGGCTAATTAACCCATAAATGAGAATTTATTCTAGAAAGCCCAAAATGTGATTTTTGTGGCTAAATATGATAGAGGAGATTGAGACAAGAATTTCGGTACCAATTTTATAGAAATCGGACCAAGATTGGACCGAACGGGCCAAACCGGGCCAACCGGACCCAATGTGGGCCCTTGGCCCAACTAAACTAAACCAAAACCCTAGTTTTCAGCACTCTCTCTCCTCACAACACACTCAAACACGCTGAAATGGTGGAGAGGAAGGGAAGAACTCTCTCTCAACTTCATTCTCTCACTTGATCTTCAAACCACCATAACTTTTGATCTAGAGCTCCGATTGCCGCTCCATTTGCGGCCACGCGTTCACCGCGAAGAGCTCTACAAAACCCATACAATCAATCTTGAGGTAAGCCACAAGTTTCTGTTCGAAATTCCAGCCCTTATTTTCGAGTTTCATGGGTGAAATGTTGAGATTTTGGGTTCTTTGATGTTATAGGACCCAACTCTCTTGAAGGAGAAGGTTAATCTTGTCTCCTTGGACCTTGGGTGTGGTAAAATTCTCAACCCTAGTGTATTTTGTTGTTTTATGATGTTTGGGTTTTGAGATGTTGTGTATGGGTATGATGGTTGTAGCTTAGGTTGTGTATGTGTGGATATTGGAGCTTGATTGGTGATTTTGAAAAGCTTGGAAAGGGTTTGGTGGTGAAAAATCTGTTTTTAGAGGTTTTGAGGCCTTGAGAGCTTGTGGATAAGTGGTTTGGAAGTGCTCCGGTGGAGCTTGGGAAAATCGGCTAAGGTATGGTTTCGGTTTTCCGTATCAAATATGCAATGTGGTAGGAAATACTTAGGCTAGAGGCCCTAAGATAGGCATTGAATGGTTAATGTTGTTGAATTATTGATATATATGATGTGGTCATATATGTAATGATGATTAATGATGCCTTGGTGGTATGAGGTATGAGAAATATGCATGTTGTGATATATGCTTGATGATTAGTTATGGTTGAATTGTGGGTTGAACCATGTTTATGGTGAGTATGATGTTGATTGTGTACAATGATGATTTATTGGAATTGGTGTTGTTGAGAATTGGCATGAGTAAGAGTATATGATATGTCAATATGTTTGAGTTTGAGCCACTTGGGTGAAGTGGGTTAAAATGATGAGATAGTGATTCTATAATTTGTGGTAAAGTGTCAATGTGTGAGTTGAGGAGGCTTGATGTTGAATTTGATATATTTTGATTGATTTCAAAGAAAAGGGATGAAATTGGCATGTTTTGATTGATTTTGAAAAGAGTTGAAAATGGCTTGTTTTGAAAATGGCATATTGTGGTTTTGTATGAAAATATGTTTTTTGGGCATACTTTGGTGGGACATAACTTGAACTACGGATCTCTGTTTTGTGTCAAACCTGTTTAGAAATGAAATTGGATCCGGGAAGTCCATGCCGTTCGAAGAACGGGTGAAAAACGATTTAAAATGAAGAAGTTATGTCCGTTGGAAGATTGGGGTTTAAATCTGTGAATTCTGCAGCTTTTAACTTAGAAAATTTTTAGCAGAATAACCCCTTGCGCGTAGGCGCACTTGGCGCGTATGCGCCGATCTTCCAGAGAGCGCCATCCACGCGTGCGCGTGATGTGCGCGTGCGCGCCGATTGTGCTGCACCCAATGCCCAGCCATTTTCCAGAGAGTTATGCCATAACTGTGCCAGTGTTGTGCCTGGGGCACGAGAACACCCACGCGTACGCGTGGTTGACGCGTACGCGCCGATTGGCAAATTTTTAATCCACGCGTTAGCGTGCATGACGCTTGCGCGTCGATGAGTTTTTGAGGCCATTCACGCGTGCGCGTGGAGTGCGCGTACGCGTGGACCTGTTTTCATCCCAAAGTTGATTTTTGAGTTTTAAAAGTCAAATCTCATACTTCTAAGCCTCCGATCTCACCACTTATATCTTAAATCATTATGATATGTCTAGCTATGAGAAGAAAGGCTAGTGAATGTGGTAACTTGCGAGTGAAGCAAGGGAAAATGAATGATCAATGAGGATCATTGATGATTATGTGAGATGTGGAGGATGGTGGTGGAAGTGCTTGTATGCCATTGGCCGAAGGGCCGTAATTGTTTATGAATATTGGCTGGTTCTGGATTGAACCGTGAGCCGGAATAGCTGTGTATGCTATGAATATTGGCTGGTTATGGATTTAACCGTGAGCCGGATGGCTGATATGGATGTTGATCCACGGATGAGAATTCATGCATGTTTATGCTGAATTATTGATAATTGTGATTTGCACTTCCACTATCGGAGATACGAGTTTCCCTGGGTAGTAGCAGTGGCTAGCCACCACGTGCTCCAGGTTAAGACTCGAAGCTCTTTTGACCCTATGTCATAAGTGTGGCCGGGCACTGTGAAAGACCCGGATGAGCTCGCCCCCGTAAATATTCACCAGTGAAGGTGATGGATATAGATCATGATTATGATCATGTTTATGACGAGTATAACTCGAGTTGGGGATGCGTGACAGAGGGACAGTCCAATGGTTAGCTACCAGGACTTGTCGAGTTGGCTCTATAACCGACAGATGATATCATCAGCCACTAGGGACAGGCATTCATCATATGCATACTATATGAATTGTTTGAGATTGCCTATTTGACTGCACATTACTTGCTAATTGTCTAAATGCTTTACTTGTTCCTATTTGTGTATTCCTTGTTTGATATAACTGTGATTGCTACACTATACTCCTGCTGGTGGTTGGGAGGTTTGAAGGAATTGGAAAGGGAAGTATTAGTTAGACTGAAGAATCTTTAGTCAGATGCCCTTTATGGTTTAGCTTGTTTATAAGCTTTGATATTATCTGGAGGAAGTTCTAGGATTGCCTTTGGCTTTCCTCCATTATTATGTATTATATATGTGGAAGCTGTTACCATGCTGGGGACCTCTGGTTCTCACCCATGCGGATTTTGTGGTTTTCAGATGCAGGACGTACGGTTTCCCGCTGAGGCATGCTGGAGACTTCTAGATTTGCGAAGATTCCTTGTTCTTGGGGACTATGTTTTGGTTTATATGTTTTGCTTAGATACTTTTATCTCCATTAAATAATACAAACTGTGATGACTCCTCTTATGGGAGAATTTGGAGAATAGGTTTTATGTATTTGTGTCCCTTTGGGTTTCCTTTGGGGTTTCCTTATTTTATCATATGTATATATTGCTATGCTCGGACCGGTTATCTTCGCAGCCGGATCTTGAGTCTTGATATTCCTATTTTTGACACTCCTTTGTATATATATAATTCTCGCGTTGGTTTATCCTTATTCGTTACGTTGTCGATCGGTGTTGCGCTTTAGAGTTGCGATGGTTTTTGTTTACCCCTTTTTCTACAAAGGCTCCTAGTTATAATCAATCATTCATACTACTATATGTACTAAATTTTTATTTTAGAGGTCGTAATACCTTGCCATCTCTGAATTATGACTTAAGCATAAGACTCTGTATGGTAGGGTGTTACATATCCTATGGAAAAGAATAAATTATTGGCAAGGAATTATCTTTCATTTTTTCTACTTCCGGGCACATACTACTTTAGGGGAGAAACAAACAATTTACCCTCACATAAATTGAAGAGAAGGCAAGTTCTTTTTCTTTTTCTTTAAAAAATATAAATTAAAAAATAAACAAATAATGAATCTTTATTTATTTCTATCAATAAAAGCCAATTAATCCCATTGCCTATTAAGACATAGAAAACACCATAAAGCAGACAAGAGTCATCCATCCTTAAATAAATTAACTTCCATTAATCCTCATTTGCTTGCTCATTACAAATCAAGGAAAAAACTATAAAAATTGAAAAAGAAAATTTTAAAATTATCAGAGAAAATTTATCCCTACATGATCAGGCCGTTACAGATCTTCCCAGTCATGTAATTGAAGTTTATGTAAGCCCATAAATACCTTTAAAGAGTTTTAACGGGTCTATTAAATGACAACTCACCTATATAGGTGCCAACTTATGCTTTTGAAATTTATTTGCCTTGTACGCTATTACCATACAGCCCCATCTATATAGAGTCACCCATATGTCACCTTTGGGATCAATTTCTCCTTCACAGTTCCTGCATAGATATACCTAAAATATTGTAAGAGAAACATAAAACTATACTTTCAAGAGATTTACTTCTGGAATAAAGGTACTCAAAAATGTTTCTTTATGATTGCAGAATCATTATTTCAACTATAATAAGCTCAGAAAACAAAAAAAAATCGCCTTTTAAAGAATAACTTTGCACAAGTAGTCAAGAGTAACACATCGTGATTTAATAAGAAACATAATATTTATTGTTACCTTCCATTTCTCATCTAATCCTTTAAATCAATCCTGATCTTCTACATCCTTTATTGGCTCAATTATAGCTTTTTTTAATGGCAAATGTAAGCCATGAGTCACCAATCCCAACAATATCTGCTGCCAAAGCAGAGGCAGGGCCTAGATTTCTTTTAGTAAAAGAAATTGATACCTCAGAAAAGATACCATCAAAACTGGCATGATACCTCACATTACATTTTAATCTCTTCCCTTGAGAATTTATGAAGTCCTATGAATGAAGTTGAAAAAAATGACACTACAGAGTAAGTTATTGACATCCAGTATAAAGGTTTTTAACAACTATGAATTATTTGAAATGAAATAAAAGAACAGAAAGAAACTTCATCACAAATTAGTACATTCTCAGAAGTTAGAAGATGAATTGTAAATTGAGAGTAAAGCAAAAAATATTATCATTCATTATCATTTTGTGCATTTTTACAATAATTGTATCTATGCCTAGTTATACACATGAGGGCCACCAATGCAGTTAATTCACCCCTAGCAGATTTGGGGTGAAATTCAGAGCAGCAAAATTGGAACAAAATTAAATTGGGACAAAAAGAGAAGCGGGAAAAATGAACCAGAGAGAGGGAAGAGGGAGCGACCGAGCAGCGCACAACAAGGCAACGAGGGAGGATGCTGATGTGAAAAATTTATCGTTGGTCTTGAATTTCTCAATAGAAAAAGAACTTCGCTGTAAGCATAGTTCCAAACCAACTAATAACTCTCAATCAAATTTTAATATTGGTTGTCACAAGTACAAACCCCAACAAAAATAAATCTAAGTATTCAAACCTCGGGTCGTCTCACAAGGAATTACAAAGAAGTGATCAATTATTCGCTACGAAGGAACAACGGGGGTTTGATTTGATGATTGACAAGAAAAGTAAATAACAAGAAAGTAAGTAACAATTAACTAATAAAGAAAAGGAAAAGGACTCTTGGCTAAGGCATGAAAATTGAAATCACTATCCTTGTCTACAAACCATATATTGATAATTATGAGGGACCAACCCATCAAGTCTACTTCAACGCTTGAAGTATGTTAAATAGGCTTGATTAACATGAAACCATAGGTCCTAACCTAGCTACTAATTGACTTGGTAGTAAGATAGCATTAATGGTTATCAAATTGACCACTAAGGGTTCTCAAATCACCAATTCAATGAGATGCAATGACTCAAGGTCACTCAATTCCCTTAGCCTAGACCAAGATTATAAAAACTACTCTAAAACTAGTGAAACCATTTTATCAAACACCTAGAGTACAACAAAAGTAAACATCATAAAATGCAAGAATTAATGAAGCACATAGCTAACATAAGCGAGAATTCAACAATAGCAATGAAGATAAACATAAAACTGCATGGAAACAATAAATTACATTAAAAGAAAATTAAAACCAACAAGGGTTCATAAACATAAAAGAGAGCAAAATGAGAAATTAACAAGAGAAGTAGATAAACCAAAGTGATAGAACAAATAAAAGTAAAGGAAAACTAAAATGAAACAAGAATTAAAATTTGGATCTAAGAAAATTTAACCTAAACTACCCTAGATTCTAGAGAGAAGAGAGAGCTTCTCTCTCTAGAATTCTAACCTAAAACATGATGAAAAACTATACTATGACTAGTCCCTCCCAATTCCCTTGCAATCCTTGGGTTCAAAAGCATCATAAATGAGTTGGATTTGGACCTCCTTGAGCTCAGAAATCGCCCCCAACATATTGCCTTTAGTGAGGATACGTGCCGCTTGTCACGCATACGCATGGGTCACGCATACGTGTCATTGGCAAAATTCCTCTTCACGCGTACGCGCGGGTGACGCGTGCGTGTCACTAGCGAATCTCCTTCTCATGCGTACGCATGGGTGACGCGTGCGCGTGCCCTTGGGTTCAGCAAATCTTCATTTCTTCATGAATTTTCCATTTTTGCATGCTTTTTCTTCATTCCTTCAACCCAATATTTGCCTTCTAATTCTAAAATCACTTAACAAACATATCAAGGCATCGAATGGAATTAAAATAAATTAAAATTAGCGATTTAAAGGCCTAAAAAGCATGTTTTTACTCTTAACTACAAATTAGGAGAGATTTACAAAACCATGCTATTTCATTGAATAAATGTGAAAAAAGTTGATAAAATTCCCCGAATTTAACACAAGATAAATCACAAAATTGGGGTTTATCAAACCTCCCCACACTTAAACTAAGCATGTCCTCATGCTAAACCAAGAAAGACAAGAAATGGGGTATGAACATTTATTCAATGCAAATAAACTATATGCACCTATCTACATGCATGCAACTAAATGCAAAATGATTCTACCTATTTGGTTAAAAGTAAATCAATTCTCCAAGAACGTATATGAACATGTAGGGCTAAGTAATATGATGATTCATGAATCCTACTAATTCAAATATCAGAATGAAATTCAAATAGACTTGCAAGAAGAAAGCTCATGAAAGTCGGGAATGAGGAATTGAGCATCGAACCCTCACCGGAAGTGTATCCGCTCTAGTCGCTCAAGTGTATAGGGTTGATTCAGTCAATTCTTTTCTAATCATGCTTTTCAAGATTTGTTTTTCATCTAACAATCAACAATTATTCAATGCATGCATACATTTATCATGAGGACTTATTCATAGGTTGTAATGGGTCTAGGGTGAAGGTAAGGATGTATATGGCCAAGTGAGCTTGAAATTTGAATCTTTGATTAACCTAAGCTCTCACCAAACACATATAACAACCTATACAATTCGAATACATCACCTAGCTACCCATGATTTCCCCATTTTTTTTCACACACTCATGCATTCTCTTTAATTCACATTCCATATGCATTGTTATTATTACTTTACTTTGGGGCATTTTTGTCCCTTTTTATTGCTTTTTTTCTTTCTTTTTTCTTTATATTTTTTTCTTTTTATTTTATTATATTTTTTTCTTTTATACATTATTTTATTTTTCTTTTATTTTTCTTCTTTTTTTCTATTATTTTTTTCAAGATAAAATATATACAAGAGTATTAATGCATATGGTTGAAACATTTAGTGCATGAATATGTACCCACTCCCATAATTTTCAACAAAAATACAAAATACACTTTTATCTCAACCATTGTTTCCAAGTTTCCCATACCCAAATGATAAATACTCTCCCTAGCCTAAGCTAATCAAAGATCCAAATTAAGGGACATTTATTGTTTTTCACTTAGGGGTAGTGATGTGCTAAAATTAAGAACAAAAGGGATTGAATAGGCTCAAAATTGGCTAACAATGGTTGATGAAAGGTAGGCTATTTGGGTAAGTGAGCTAAATAAAATGATGGCCTCAATCATATAAATGCATTCATACAAAAAATAATGGACATATAGAATCAAACAAATCAAAGATTACAATCATAGAAAGAGAATAACACACACAATAATGAAAATAAGTGGTTATATGATATAAATACACAATTGGGCTCAAAACTCACATGCTTGTGGTCTTAGCTCAAAAATCATGCTCCAAAATAAATTCTTCAAGCAAGTTCAACAATTTTTTTTTCAAATTGGTGGGGTGCCCTAAAACAGTTTTCTTGGAAAAGAAATCATCACTCTAACCAAGTAGTCCTAAAAAGAAGGAAGTGGTGGAATATATATACAAACTTTAACTATCATGCAACTTATCATGCAATGCAACAACTAATCTAACAAAAAAAATTAAGAATTGGTGTTGGAAAAGGAAGTAGTCACCCACGGAGGTCGGTCCTCAACCTCTCCATACTTAAAGATTGCACCATCCTCGATGCATGCAAAGAAGAGCAAGGAGTGGGTACGGAAAGTCGGACTCCTCCAAGGTGGGTTTTTACAACTGATGAGCTTCAACAAAGGATTATGCGGAGGGACTTGTTTGTCACCCCATTTTGAAGCTTTTTCCATTCCCTTCTCGGTGGCCAGCCTAAAAGGAGAGAAAAAGAAAGAAAATTAAGCCCGCAACAAAGATATCAAAGCAAATAGAATATATGCAGGGGATAATGCCAAATAAGAGTAGGGTTTTCAACTACTTGGTAGCTACAACATGTAAGTGAGAAAGCAATGTAAGCGAATGGCATATCAACTACTACTTGAATACTTGATGCAAGAGTAAAATCAGAGCACAAGTAAATGACATGAGGAGCATGTTGAGCATCAAGTTCAAACAAGAAAGAGTAGGTCATGAAAGACATGCAAGTTCATAGCAATGCACAAAGGATGCAAGAATCATCAAAGGTTAAGCATTGACTTGGAAATTTCATCACCCATCAATATCAAACAAGTCAAGAAGCACCAAAATAATCTAGGAAATTCTCAATAATTGAATAGGAGAATTCAACACCAATATTAAAATAAGAAAAATAGAATAGAAAATAAGAACAAGTTATAAAAACAAAATTAAAATGCAATGAATGAAAATAGGCAAATGCAACATAAAAAAGAAAACGAAAAATAAGAAAAATGAGAAGTGGAATTTTGAAGAGAGTGAGAAGAAGGAAGTAAGAAAGGAAGAAGAAAGTAAAAAGAAAGAAGAAGGAAAGAAGAAGGAGACAGGAAGAAAGAAGAAGAAAGGAACAAAAACAGGGGAAAAACAGGGCGCGAAGGCGATGCGCGCGCTTCGTCCACCTGTATGCGGCAAAAAGCAGGGGAGGCAAGTGACGTGTAAGCGTCCCCCACACACGCATGTGATGTAGAAAAGAAAGGGCGACGCGTACGCGTTAGCCGCGTGTACGCGTGGGGCTAAATTGTGCTCTTCGCACAAACGCAGCACCACTCCAGTGCAACTCTCTGGTTTTTGTACAAAAAGTCCCAACATCAGCTTTTCAACACGTACGCGTCACTCACACTGACGCGTGGGTGTGTGAAAAAGACCAGTGACGCGTACGCGTCGTCCCTAGCAACAGCGCCGAAAATTTGCTGTGAAGAATTTATCGTTGGTCTAGAATTTCTCAATAGAAAAAGAACTTCATTGTAAGCATAGTTCCAAACCAACTAATAACTCTCAATCACATTTTAATATTGGCTGTCACAAGTACGAACCCCAATAAAAATAAACCGAAGTATTCAAACCTCGGGTCGTCTTACAAGAAATTGCAATGAAGTGATCAATTATTGGCTACGAAGGAATAACAATGGGAGTTTGATTTGATGATTGACAAGAAAAGTAAATAACAAGAAAGTGAATAACAATTAACTAATAAAGAAAAGGAAAAGGACCCTTGGCTAAGGCATGGAAATTGAGATCACCATCCTTGTCTACAAATCATATATTGACAGTTATGAGGTACCAACCCATCAAGTCTACTTCTATACTTGAAGTACGTCAAAAGTCTACTTCAACGCTTGAAGTACGTCAAGTAGGCTTGATCAACATCAATCCATAAGTCCTAACATAGCTACTAATTAACTTAGTAGTAGGATAGCGTTAATGGTTATCAAAGTGACCACTAAGGATTCTCAAATCACCAATTCAATGAGACCCAATGACTCAAGATCACTCAATTCCCTTAGCCTAGACCAAGAGTATAGAAAACTACTCTAAAACTAGTGAAAACATTTTATCAAACGCCTAAAGTGCAATAAAAAGTAAACATAATAAAATGCAAGAATTAATGAAATCCATAATTAACATAAGCAAGAATTTGACAATAGCAATCAAGATAAACATAAAAGTGCATGGAAACAATAAATTGCATTAAAAGCAAATTGAAAACAACAAGTGTTCATAAACATAAAAGAGAGCAAAATGAGAAATTAACAAGAGAAGTAGATAAACCAAAGTGCTAGAACAAATAAAAGTAAAGGAAAACTAAAATGAAACAAGAATTAAAACTTGGTTCTAAGAAAATTTAACATAAACTACCCTAGATTCAAGAAAGAAGGCAGAGCTTCTCTCTCTAGAATTCTAACCTAAAATATGATGAAAAACTATACTATGACTAGTTCCCCCCTCCATTCCCTTGCAATCGTTGGGTTCAAAAGCATCAGAAATGAGTTGGATTTAGGCTTCCTTGAGCTCAGAAATCGCCCCCAGCCTATTGTCTTTAGTGAGGTCACGTGCTGCTTGTCACGCGTACGCATGGGTCACGCGTACACGTCACTGGAAAAATTTCTTGTCACGCGTACGCGTAGGTGATGCGTGCTCGTTGCTGGCGAATCTCCTTCTCACGCGTACGAATGGGAGACGCGTGTGCGTGGCCTTGGGTTCAACAAATCTTCATTTCTTCATGAATTCTTCATTTTTGGATGCCTTTTCTTCATTCATTCAACCCAATCTTTGCCTTCTAATTCTGAAATCACTTAACAAACATATCAAGGCATCGAATGGAACTAAAATAAACTAAAATTAGCGATTTAAAGGCTTAAAAAACATGTTTTTACTCTTAAGCACAAATTAGGAGAAATTCACAAAACCGTGCTATTTCATTGAATAAATAAGGGAAAAGTTGATAAAATCCCCTGAATTTAACACAAGATAAAATCCCCTGAATTTATCAGATGCCGACGACGACACCAGGACGGATGGATGGAAAGGAAGCCGATGATGACATGGACGTGCATGGCGGAGTGAGAAGATATTGGATGACCCCTTCCACTTTCATTTTGCGCCTGGGAGCTACACGGCGGAAGAAGCAGACAAGTGACGGGGAAGAACGACGACACGGACATAGTGGCTAGAACTGACGGAGGAAAGAGTCACAATAGTGGGGTATCTCAGAGATGGTGATTAGCACCTTTGCTCCCCTATGGTTCACACGAAAACGTGAAGAATGGCGCCGTTTATCTTTTTGCCAAAAATTTTAATAAAATCTTCCAAAATGTTATTTGCAGCGGTTGGAAACCAAATAGCCGCTATTTTCATCAGTTTTCAATGGAACATGTGTTCAATATCAGAACCGCTGCTATTCCATCAATTGGCGACGGTTCAAGAAACCGCCCACAATTTTCTACCGCAATTTAATGTTTATCTTGTAGTATTTTTAGCGGAACCAAGATATATTACCTGTATATATCTTCTGATGTAAATAATCTAAAATATCCATTATATACTCATTCTAATAATTTCTTTATTTTAAAGCTTATTATTTATATTAAGTGAGTTTCAATTTTGCTTCCCATACTTCAGAAAGCTTTTAAAAACTTTTTAAAATCAATCTAAATCTTAAAAGGTGTACTCTAAAATTTTGATATTTTGTATCTGTTTTAAATAATCTTATATAAATCTTTCAAGCTTATGCTCTAATATTTTTTTCTATATACAAATCTTAAAATTTGAAAAATTTTGAAATTATTATTTTAAATTTAAAGAAATTCAGACACACAATTCAATTATCTTCTTATGTACTTTTACTAATTTCATAATAGTCATCATTCAAAAATATGGCCTAAAATCTAATGAAACTAATCGCGACCTTTGCTACAAAGGCCTTAATCGTTGAGCTATGATTATGCGGGTATTGTTTACGATTAAAATTGTAATTCTTACTCAAAATCAATTATTTTGATCATTTAATGCACGAGGCGCAAACTGAGTGCATATATTAAAACATCATTGTTTGTCAAAAACTATTTTGATTATTTTCCACTCACTTTCGAAATGCCTTATCTATTTATGCAGCCATGAATAATGATTAATTGTTTATTGACATGACAAGATCGGCATTTACCAAAATTAATGTGGGGAGAGATATTTATCCATTATCCATATGCAATTACGTATACACTACGGTAATTTGCCTCATGGATTCGACAAGTTATGTCTAAAAGGACTATTTGATACCTGTTCATCATGATAAAGTGATATATAGGTTGATTTATGATAATCATATAGTGATCACAAAGTGTGGAAATTTGACTCATCGTGGTAAATATTGGATGCTGTCGACCACATCAGTGATAATTTGGAGATGTTCAAAATGTTGATGATGTGGTCTACGGCCAATTCTGGCCTATAGGTAATGAATCGAGACAATTTGTTTTGTTTGAATTTTTCGAATCAAACAAATAAACTAATTGATGATCAAGCTTGCATCAATGTAGCAAATGTAACTCTCTGATGAGTTGCTTAAGGCATTTATCGTAGCATGATTCTATAACCAAAGAAAACTCTCAAAAATCTTAATCGAGTGAATCCAGAAATATATAAAAATGGTGTTTACTGATTTGAAGTGCAGGAGTTACATATTAGGTATCAAATAAATATAATATTGAAAGAACTAAAAAATTTATTGAAAATTATAATATTTTTTTTACTATAAAGAGATTATAATAACTCTCTCTCTTAACAAAAAGAGAATATATTCTCTCTAAATATGTAAGAAAAATTAATAAAAAAAACTCATATTTTTCACTTTGAATGACTTGATGAAAAAATTCAGGAAAATTCAATTTATAAATGATTTTTCGTTAAGTAAATCATCCTCATGAGATAACTAATTTCTCTTTTTCTTGTAAGATCCCAGATTTTTGAAAATTACATTATAAATTATTTGAGATTTTGAACTTTATTCTATGAATGACAAGAAAAATATATTTTTGAATAAAAAATCCGAAAACTTATCCTTAAAGATTTTGGCCCTAGGTAGGGCCAATAGGCTTAAATTATACCGGGCCTCATTAAACCCTAGACCATGATATATAATCCTCATTTCATTAATATTTCAGCACTTGATGAATCCATATTTGATGATAATTTTTTTGCTTGAAATGAGTGAATTTTATCACATGAACTTAAACTTATTCATTGAAATAGCATGCTTTTGTGAATTCTCTCTTAATTGGGCTAAATTGTTAGAAACATCCTTTTTATGCTTTAAATTGTTAAATTAATTCTATTTTTTTTTTCAGTTGATGCTTTGATATATTTGTTAAGTGATTTTCAAGACTAATAGGCAAGGATGACTTGAAGAAGTAGAAGAAAAATATGCAAAATGGAAGAATTAATGAAGAAGCAAAGGATTTGCAAAGCTATCAATCCTGACCTTTTCGTACTAAATAGATCATAACTTGAGCTATAGAGGTCCAAATGAGGGGATGCTACGCATTAGCAAATGAGGGGATTTGCTAAGCCCGGTTGACTTTCCGCATCGTTTAGAGGTTGACGAATTGGGTTTGCTCTTTGTAATTATCATGTTGTGGCTACTGACAAGGATAGTGATCCCATCAACCCTTGCCAAGATCTTTCTTAGTTAATTTCCTTAATTGTCTTAATTTAGTTCCCTTTGCCATTTAGTTATTACTCACTCATTTAATTTCTTACTATTTACATTTCCGTGCAACTCACTCCAATTCCGTGGGAGAATAACTTGGGACTTAAAACTCCAAGTTCTTATTGATTTGAATTGTGACAATCATTTAAATTTTGATTAATATCATTTGTTGACTTGGAACTATACTATTGATGAAGCAATTCTTTTTAAGAAATTCTAAACCGACGTTTGGCCCTCATCAAGTTTTTGGCACTGTTGCCGAAAAATTACAATTGTGTGCTTGTTATTGGCTATTGTGAATATGTGAATATTCTGAATAGTTTGCTTTTTTGTTATTTTCTTGTTATTATTAGTAGTTAGGGTTGTGTTTTTCTTGTTTCTTGATATTTTTTGTTTTTATTTTCTATCTTTTCTATGAATTCTCACCCTTTTGACTTGGAGTTCCGTTGTAACTATACCGTAGGGAATTGTAACTTTAATTTCGGTTCGCATTATGGGAGAAAAAATTAATGGAAGGAGGAGTCACATGCATATGGACAACCTTCAGGACAACAACCTCCTCAGGACTACTATAAGCACAATCACCCCATGGTGCATACCAATCCAATGGATATGGTGATCCTCATTGTTATGAACCTCCACCACTATATGCCTATAAACCATACCCTCAACATAGCCCTCAACTACAAAACTCTCAAGCCCCACACTACCATCAACCACCTCTATATAATCTAACTTCATATCCACCATGCCACAAATATTATGTGCCTCATGAACAACCATATGAGTCACACTTAGAACCACTATCCTTCCAACACCAATACTCTCAAATGTAAGACCTAGAACTTTTGAAATATCTTATTATGACTCAACTTCAATTTATTTATTCATTAAAGACTTGAATTACAGGAGTTATTTTATTAAAATTAAGAGTAAAGTATACTTTTTGTCCCTAAAGTTTGATAAAAATTTTAAAAATACCCCTAAGTTTTATTTTTTTTCAATTTTATCCCAAAAGTTATCAATTTCCATCAAATATACCCCTTATGGCTAAATTTTCAAAAAATTTAAGACCGATTCAACAACAAATTCATAAGAGCAACCCTTAACACAAGCAAATCAAGCATAATTTTCAAGCATTATTGTTAGATTGTTCTTAAATTTTTTAAAAATTTAGCCGTCGAGGATATATTTGATGCAAATTGAAAACTTCTGGGACAAAATTGAAACAAAATAAAACTTCGGGGTATTTTTTATTTTTGCCAAACTTCAGGGACGAAAAGTATACTTTACCCTAAAATTAATTAAATCAAATTTTGATAATTAAATTATATTTTTTATCTAATTTTATAATTATTGGATAATTTTTATATTTATATTATAAAGTTTAGTAATTCTAACATAATAAGAATTTTATATAATTCAATTTAAATAATTGAGATTTTGAAATTTAATACTTTAAATTTTATGAATAAAGAAAATTAATTATATATCTCTAATTTTTGGATTAGAGTATTTATTTAAAAATATTTTGTAAATTGATGAACCAATAATTTTTTTATAAATATTAATATTGAACTAAAATTGATTTTTCAATTACTCTACTACTCTTAATTTTATTAAAATTACTAAAATTACCCTTACTCCTTTTTTAATTCAAAGAAATCCTAACCCTAAACTAGCACTGAAAACTTTATTTCCCTATTACTCATTGTCGTCACCCTCATCACACACAGACACACACACAAACGGGGACCTCTCCTCACCCATGAAAGAAAGAGAACAGAGAGTGCAGAGGAGATATAAGTGAGATCGTGAAGAGAGGGAGCCGTCGCACCGTCCTGCGCCACACCGCCGCCCAAATTGCGTCCAACTCGTGCCACCGCTAGCTCTGTTGCCGCTACAATTGTCGCCACCTTTGGAGCTGCACGAAGCCGTCCTCACTACCAGAGAACGCCACCGAGGAATCGCAACGGAGAGATAAGGAGACCATGACAAGGAGGGAGCAGGAGGCTGTCATGTCGCTGTCGTGAGAGGACTACCGCCATTCTGCCTCATTGCCATCGAGTCACCCTCTACCATCATCATTCCTTCATAGCCACCGCAGTTGGGTCACCGTGAAGTGGAGCTCGCTACTGCAATGCCACTGCTACCGTGGCTGTCACGGTGTTCACTGTGTTCCTAGTCACCGTCGAGCTTGTCGTCGCTATTCCGACGCCATCGTTGGAGCTACCATTCCACCACTGTCATTGACGGGGAGGATAAAGCCTCATGGTCATGCTTGGCAGCTGAAAAAGTCGACGTGGCTACCGGAACCACTATCGGGATTGTGGCTACTTGGTTCAGTCGTTACTCCTTAATACGGTAAGCATTTTCATTTTCAAAACACTTGAAATTAGTATTCTATTCTAAGTTGTTAAAAGTCCTGAGGTTTTGGTAACATAGGATTGAGTTCCGGTCATTGCCTATTGCGATTACAGTCGCTACTGAAATTGGTTTAAATTGGAATTGATGTGATTAAATGAATGAATTTTAGATTTTGTTGTTTTTCTTATGTTGAATGATGTTGTTGTGATAACGGTTTATTGAAAGTGATTTGAATAAATGAGAAATGTTTGGGTTGGTTTGGTTGGACCCTTCAAGGGTCCGAATTATAGAGAAGTTGTTGCCAAAAATTTCTATAAAACTCTGAGGCTTTGTTTGAAGCATTATTTAAAAGAAAATTTGATTTACGAATCATATTATCTAATTTTGATTTATTATGGAAAGAGTCATATTTTCAGTTCGATTTATTGAGAAAAGAATTATGTTTTTAGTTTTATTTATTTATTAAGGAATTATATTTTGAGTTTGATTTATTAAGAAAAGTATTATGTTTTGAGTTTAATTTATTGAGATAAGGATTTTGTTTTGAATTTGAATCATTAAGAAAAGAATTATGATTTGAGTTTGATTTATTAAGAAAAGGATTTTTGTTTTGAGTTTGATTCATTAAGAAAATGATTATGTTCTGAGCTTGATTAAAGAATCTCTTTTTTAGAAGTTTTGGTGAATTTATAGTATTTGAACTCGATTGATGAAGGAAGATGACTTTGGTTCTTTGGAAAATTATTGGACTTGAGAATAAAGTTGAAGGTGATTTTTATGCAATTATTTCCAATTTGTGGGTTATGCTTTTGAGAATTTCAAACGGAATTGAAGAATGGATTATCGAGGTTAATTTGAGACTTTTGATTTGGTGAAAATGAGTTTTATTGAATTAATCTAAATTAATGATGAGAGCTTATGAGCAGTAAACTAATTAAATATGAAATTGACTGAGAAAATGAATAGGCAAGTTGAGATTGAGGATTCTCTCACTTGCTGTGATAAACAAGTTGAGGTTGAGGATTCCCTCATTTGTTGCGGTGGACAAAATTGAGGTTGAGGATTCTCTCTCTTGTCGCATCAAGGAGTTGGATAGAAGATTGAAGATTCCCTTCGGTTCAATTCTATAATATTAATTTGATTCTTGGTTATGTTTGATTATGTTTGATTGAAATGATATTTGAATTGATGTGGTGAGGGCGGTGGCTTTGTCCCACTCAGGAATAGGCAAGTTGAAACTGATAATTTTCTCTCATTGCGATAGACAAGTTGAGGTTGAGGATTTCCTCTCTTGTTACGGTGGGCAAGCGGGGTTGAGGATTTTCTCTCTTGCTACATTAGGAAATTGAATGGAGAAGGTTGAGGATTTCCTTTGATTCAATGCTGGTTGTGGTGTGAGTAAGTTAGGTTGAGGATTCTCTATCATTACATCACAGTCTCTTTCGGATTGGAAGGTTGAGGATTCTCTCCTGGAAAGTTAAGGATTCCCTTCATGTAGATAGACGATATCTAGGTTAGCTACCGAATGTGTCGGGTTTGGCTGTATAACCGATAGATGAGCTCATTGGCCATAGGGCAGGTATGCATCATTTACATTTGTGTGTGTTATTTGGGTGTGCATCATGTGTTTGGCTTGCCTATTTGAATAATTGTATCTATATGCCAGTTGAAGTAACTGCTGTAACTGTCCTCTCTGTTTGTGTATATCTTGTATTCTTTTTATTGTGTTTGAACAACTGAAAGATCTCTTATGCTAGTGGTGGTGCCATTGAGGGTTGTTCCTGATGTGATACTGGCCGAAATTATTCTCTGAGTGTATTGTGTTGTACCATTTGATACCGATAATTGATTTTATTTTGAGACATACTATTGATGTTATTTTGATTTGAGTTGGGTCGGAGATTGTGTCTTGACTTGTTTTGGGCCGGAGGCCGAGTTAATTTTGATTTGGGCCGGAGGTCATAATGAGATATTATTATATGTTGGGTCGGAGGCTGAAATTGGTTTTGTTATGAGATATTAATTGAGTTTTGAAATTCTTTTAACTAAAGAAATGAACTTTGAATTTTTTGGATAACAAATTGTTAATGTTTTCAATAGATTCATAAGACGATCTATAATCACTAAAGTTGAAATTAATTCTTTTCTTATACGTATTTTTTTATGACAATTCTTAAAAATTCCTTACTGAGAAGCCTTTCGAGGACGATGTTCTCACTCCCTACAGACTTCTTTTTTCAGGAAACATACGAAGAAGTTTATGAAGAGATCTTTACGTTTTTGCTTATATGATATTCTTGTATTAGCTTAGTTATCACTTTTTCCTTGCCTTTGTTATTATTATATTTTTTTAAGAGGGATAGAAATCCTAATTTGTATTGATATGCATGTATGTATAATTGTAAATTACGTGTATAAGAAGTCTGGTACGTTTACATATATATATATATATATATGGAGTGTAATTTTGGTTGGTACGTTTACATATATATATATATATATATATATATATTAATTTTGGTTATATATATGTTTGATTAAAATAAAAAGTATTTTTGATTTCTAAACAAAATAGCTATATAATTTCGAGTTAAAGGCTCATATCTTGTTATTAAATATACATGGAAGTCGTCGTAATATTCTTGCTATTAAAGTGGCGCAGCCAGAAGCGTCATATTCTTGCAATATTTGTTTTGGTAGTTTTAATACCTTAGTTTGATTATAGTTAGCTAGTTAGTTAGTTTAATTTTCTATTTTTGTAGATTGGGTGTTTAGGATATATTAGTTTTGGTGAAAAGTGTTAGATTATTGATCTGGTTTACTGTTTCTGCTGAGAATTGCTGCTAATTACTGGCATGATACTATTTTAGCATTGTCATTGTCAATGTTCATTATTGGATCCACATTGAGGTTATAATTTATTTCTTTGTATTGAGTTTTTCATGCTTGATATTTGTGCATACCAAGTACTTATGAAAATGCCTTTAAGAATGATTTTGGATTCCTAAATTGCATGTTGTAGCTAGCCACCATGTAATTTAAATTTACTATCCATTATTAGGCAAATTGTGTATAATCGATGCATTTGTTGTTAGGTGAAATTTTGGTTTTCATTTACATCACCAAGTTGATGTATTGAAATTGTGGAATTGTGAAACTGGAATGTAAGCTTACCTAGTGACATCTTTTTGTGCTTTTCAAGCTATAAGGACCATGATTGCTATGTGATTGATTTCAACTTATATCTCTCTTTTAATAAGATGCATAGCACCCATGTTCTCCACCTTATGTCAATTAGGTGATGCGAACAAAAACTCAAAATGTGTCATTGATTGATATGTGAGTTCCATATTTCATTTGGTCATTAAGTTCCCTTGCACATCAACCAATTTTCATTCATTATCCATTTCACAATTCCTTGACTCTTGATTGAGTGCTTTTATGCTCTTTTATTGCTTGTTCGTTTATCTTAACCTACAAGTTTTCTTTCCATGTATCTCGAGCACACTAAGATGAGTGAGTTACATATCTCTTTTAAACAGTGGTGACATAAAGCTTTCAATCCTAGTGTGCAGGTTCTAAACCATACGCAATCTTAGAATTCACATACTTTGTAACATCCTCACTATCAGAATGTCACGCTTTTACCTGTGCCACTCTGATAGCGAGAATATTATGACAACTTTAATATATTTAATAATAAGATATGAGCCTTTAACTCGAAACTGTATCGCTGTTTTCTTGGAAAAACCAAAAATACTTTTTAATTTTTAACAACATACATATACATATATACAAAACTTCTCACACAAGTAACTTATATATATATTATATACATACAAATCATACAACTCTTATCCCTTTTATAAAATTATAATGACAAAGAAGAGGAAAAAATATGATTAATATATATACAAATAGAAATAGTACAACTAAGGACTTAGCAAAAACTTCATCAGCTTCCTCGTCCATCCTTAAAAGAGAAGTCTGTAGGGGGGTGAGAACATCATCCTCGTAAGTTCTCACTAGAGGGATTTTGAGAATTGTCATAAGATATTTTAAATACAACTATTTTCAATCGCAATGATCGTTGGTTCATTATCCAAATTTTTAAAACATATTTTTCTTATAAAAATTTCATGCAAAATAACATTCCATATATTTTACTACTTACTAAGAAACCATTTTAACCAAAACTTACCACTGATCCAACCAATCAAGACCTCTGTCCCAAATCAAATAAACTTGGCCTCTAGCCCAAATTAAATCAACTCGGCCTCCAACCTAATTCAAAACAAATCACCATCAAAACTCAATCCCAAAGATAGAATCAACCACAGGCACAAATAATGCAAGGCAAACACATTTAAAGAATAATTACAGCAAGTATCACAGTTACCAATTAAACAAAATTTATCAGATAGACAAACCAAAACACTTAAGCACACCCAAACAAAGCAAACAAATGCAACATGATGCATGCCTGTCCTACTGGCCGTGAGATCATGTGTTGGTTACTTTGCTAGAAACCGATACATTCGGTAGCTAACCCAAATATCGTCCTCTAGAAAATCGGTGGGTGGTACTCCACCATGATTCCCACTTTTGCAAGAGGTACACCACCATGATCCTTGCAAGATTTTCAATTGGAAAATACACACCCATGGGTGGTAAATAATCACGATCCACACAAACATTGAGACACTAGACAAGTGGTATACCACCACGATCCTTGTCAGGTCAAAGCTCACATTCAAAACCACAATCTTTTAAAATCTTGACCCGGAGCAAGTGGGACAGACCACAATCCTTGCATCTTACCCAGGTAATTCAAATCTCAAATCCCTTTTTCTTTAAATCCAATATCACCTCTTTGTGACATTCTCCAAAACCTTCAAAACAATTTCACTAAAAACCAATTCTTCTTTTAAAAGACAAAAGAAAATCATTTATTAGTTAAACTCCTCGGCAAGGCCTCTGGACATTAGGAGAGTGACAACCAATCTCATTTTCTTAAATTCGTTAAAATTCCTTAAAATTATAGCTTCTCAATTTGAATCAATAAAAATAAAATTTAAACCAAAACCAAATCATTTAAACTAAAATCAAATTATTAAAATCAAAACCAAATTATGTAAACCCAAAGATTCCGAACTAATTTCAAAATCAAATCATTTAACCAAAACCAATTTCAGTTTTATTCTTAAATTTAAAACATTGCCAAAGGCTCGAAGTTTGTCCCATTTTGCTAAATCAAAATTCGAATACTTCAACTATTTCAAAATGTCACAAAACAAAATTATTCAATCAGAAACTAATTACTTTTAAAATTCACTAAAATTCCTTCAAATGTTATTTCTTAATCAAACTCAAACCTTAAGTCTTTTCTCAATAATTTAAACTCAAAACATAATTCATTCTTTTCTTAAATAAATCAAAATCAAATAAAATAATTCTTCAACCCAAATTAACCAAAATCCCAAAATTCACATAAAATTTCGGTAGCCCCTCTCCTAAAACTCAGACTTTGCCACCCTTCTCGGGTCCAATCCAAACCATTTCTCAAACTTTTTTCAAATTATTTCCAAACCTTAATTCATTACCAGCAAAATCAAACTAGTTCCAGTAAATTACAATCTAAACCAACTCTAACATAATCAATTAAAAGTCATAATTTCTAACCACCACAACCAATCAATAATTCAATCAAATAAATGATTAGAGTCATCCAAAATAATTCAATCCAATCTATAAAACTTACAAAAATCATAAAAATACAATTTTTTTGCATTAATATCGACTTGTAACAATTCTTGATAGTAAATTGAGTTTAAGAAATCGCTCCTATCTCAAATAGTCAAAACCTGAAAGCTATAAAACGTGCAAAACACCTTTTTTCTACCGGCCTGCAGCAGTGGCAGCCATAACCACAACTCCGTATCACTTTCGCAACAGCAACAACAACTCCAAATGCAATATGCAAGAACTGAAACTCAACCATATTGCAGTAACGTCTTAAGAACCTCAGCAACATATATCGAAATAGCGATAAAAAGAGCTTTCGGAGCAAAATAACTCACCTCACAGAAAAAGAAACCAAGAACGAAGCAGGGGCAGCTCCAGTGGTGGTTCTGACAAGATCCAACAGTAGCGGCTTCTACCGGTGACAACCTAGATGGCAACAACAGTAGCAGTGTAGTTCAACATTGGCAGGAGCAACTCTCTCTCCCCTGCCACATGTCTTTTCCTCCTTCGAAGCCCATCGCAAAAACAGCGACAGAGCAGCTCCTACTCCACTCCTCTTCACGTCAGCGGTGGTGGCTCCCTTGGCAGTAGCTCGGCGGATAAAACAGCAATGACAACCCGGCAGCAGGGATGATGGATTGGCAGCGCCGGAAGCACGGTGGCGTGAAACAGAAGCTCCTCCTTCACGTTCTAACTCCCGATGATGATGGTGGAACGGTGACACTCAACAGCCCTTTCCTCCTCCACACGACCTTTGTAAGACCTCAGATTTTTGAAAATTAAATAAGAAATTATTTATGATTTATTATATTTATTTAATATTATATTTTTAAGAGATTTTAATATATAAATTAAGGAATTTCTTATTTATGATTTAAAACTTTAGTAATTGAATAATGATAAGGATTTTATATGCTTCAATTTGAATAATTAATTTTTTAACTTTATCTCATGATTTTAAAGGAAATTGTTTTTTTATTATCTCTAATTCTTGATTTAGAGTAATTATTTGAAACTAATTTGTAAGTTTATGAATAAATAGTATTTTCTTTTAAATATAATTTCGTTGGATTAAAATTAGTTTTTAATTACTATATTATTCCAATTTTTTATTAAAAATACCTAAACTACCCCTAACCCTAGCCCAAAACACACACTCACCTCACCAAACCCTAGCCACCCCCATGCCCCAACGTAAGAAAGAAAGAAAGAAAGGGTGAAGAGAGAATAGGGAAGAGCAGAGGGAGAAAGGGAGACCCGGAAGGAAGGAGAGAGGGGGAGAGAAGAAGACCATCGCCGCCATGCCTCACTGTCGAAGCTCCACATTGTTGCTACCGCCATTTGCGAAGAGAGAGAGAGAGAGAGAGAGAGAGAGAGAGAGAGAGAAGTGCGAGGATAGAGGAGACACATGGGGAAAGAGAGACAAAATCGCTACTAGCCATGTCACCGTCACTGCTGGAGCTTCCTCCGGTGCCGCTGCTTGCTGTCCTGAGCTGCTGCACTGCCACCATGGTGGTTGCCTCTGCCTTCAGTGAAAGTACCCCTGTCTGAGCTCAGTCACCGTTCTGCTCTCTAGAAGTTGTCACCAGAGCTGCAACTACTCCGCTCTAGGGTTTTTTTGTGTGCAGTAAGTTGCTTTTGCTTCGAAAAATCTTTTAGTCTCTTTTCTGTATATGTTTTTGAGCTTTTGGTAATGTAGCATCGAGTTCCAGTTATTGCATGGCGCGTTTGATGACTACTGCTTATTTTGGGACAAGAGAAAAGGATTTCTTTGACGCGTTTGGCTTATGGGTTCGACTATTTGAGGTAGTGGTGTTTTCATTAAACTCATTTTATTCCCAAGAATTGTTATAAATTGATATTGATGCAAATAATATATTTTTGGTGATTATGTGAGTCTTATGTATTGAACTGAGTTGCTTTGAATAAATGTAATTGTTTGCCTGATTGGTTGTTGGTGAATTGGTCGCTTGTTTGGCTATGCTGGTTTCTTAATTGTGATAGAGTCACAAAAAATTCTAATTTATTGATTAATTTTATTAAATTGGGGGTTGCTGAAATGATTTGAGAGTTGTAAATATTTTGATATTGGAAACGAGTTTAATTTATTAAATTATTGAGGAAGCTAGTTATTCTGATTTGTTGATTTTGTTTGTTGAGTAGGTCATTGTTGGAATTGGTTTTGTTTGATTTATCAGAAATGATTTTGAGAATTGGAATCATTTTGAGATATTGGAAATGGTCGGATTTTGGAAATGATTTGAAAAGAGCTTGAGAACTGGTATAGTTGGGACCCTTAAAGGGTGGCAATAGTCTGAATTTTATAGGAGATGCTGCTGAAATTTCTATAAAAATTGGAGATTTGGTTTGAAGTGTTATTTAGAAAAGTTTGGATTCAAGAATTATATTATTTGATTTTGATTTATTAAGAAGAGTAATGTATTACGTAAATTTAAAATAAATGATTTTCTTGAGTCTTTTGAAAGAGATTTAAACTGGAAAATAGTTGGTTTATGAGTGTTCCGAAGATTACCTGAAACTGTAGGTCGATCTCGAACAAGATCTGTGGTGATGGTCGGAGCTGATGTGTCCGACTTGTTGGACTTGATGTACAGCTGATCCTTCGTCACCGAAGGGTGGTGGTATCTGCAAGAGACTCTGATGCTTAAGTTAGCATGGGCTTTAAGTAGGTTTTTTAGAAGAATCAAAGTATGAGTTATACCTGGGTGCTCCAGTGTATTTATAATGGTGTAGAGTGACCTTTCTGGAGATAAGATAGTTATCTTATCTTATCTTTGAGTGAAGTCATCTTATCCTTTTAGGGGAACCGCCTTATCTTTCTAGGTTTTGGTTGCCTTTATATTTGGGCCATGTTCTTTTGTTTGGGCCTACTTGGGCCTTTGTAGCGATTTGGCTGAACTCTTTGGGAAGAGGTCGGGTGATCCTGACCTGAAGAGGTTGGTCGACCTTGTCTTCTATCAGCCCGGGTCAAACAACTCAACCCAGGGCATGAACAGTGCCCCTGCTTGAGGTTGGTCTCTCTTCTGAGGTCGTGTCTTTTGGCCGACTTTTAACCTCTTTTGGAGAAGCTGAGCTTGAGCATTCTTTGTTGGTTTCTGTAGAACTCCTTTTTAGTGGCTTTTGAATGCGGAACGTTCCGTTTTGCTCTTTTTAACTGCCACACACGTTTTTGGGTATCCGCATTTCTACTTGGAAATGTGCAAGGGTTTTAAAGCTCATTTAACTCTTTTCTTGCCGTTTCCCTCCTCTGCTTTTCATTTTGAATTCCTAAAGGCTTTGCTTCAGTTTCTTCTTTCACCTTTCTTCTTCGTTTTCTGGTTTGTTCGTGGTGCTACACTTTCTCTTGCTCCTGAGCTTTTGACTTCCGTCCGAAGGCAATTTTTGGGATAGGCTCATCGTTGCTTTCTTTTTCCTATACTTGAGAAGGCGATCATTGGTGTTGCTTTGTCGTTGCTTCAGTCTTTGAGCATTTATCATCTCCTCCTTACTGCAGTTTGGTCGTCTTCTTCTCTCTTTCCTTTTTTACTTTCCACGTCGTTCTTTTCATGTCTGACTCTGAGGAAATTTTGATCTTGCTTGGAAGAAAGTTTGAATCTTTCTACATTTGCTGTGTTTGATCATTACTGCAATTTATGCTGTTTTAGGGCTTCTTCGATTTACCACTTGTTTTTGCCTCCTTTTACGTAGATCTTTTTTTGTTTGAAGTTTGGAGTAATGGACTGTATCAAAGGTTGTGTCTTTTTTATGACTTTTGCGTAGCATGTTTGATGTCACTGGCTTTATGTTTTGTATGGCATGTATGATTTCCTTTACAAGATCCCTTTTGCTGATAAATTGTGAAAAGATGGTAACTTTTGATGTCTTTTTGTGATTTGTGACTTTCTCTTCGGAGTGTCGCTGTTGAAGGAGGGTTGTTTTCTTGTTGATAGATGTCAAAGCGTACGCTATAGATTTTTCCTGAATCCCTACTCTGTTACTGCCTCCAAAGGATGCTCCTGGACTTTGGTGTGAGTCTTGGGGTCTCCTTTTGCTGCTGTCTCTGACTTCTAACATTTGTATGCTTTAGTTTGAGTTATATCCATATTTGTCCGAGCTATTCTCTTGATTTTCCCGAGCTGTTGATTAGTAACCCATTTTTCCTTTTTCTTACTGTAGGACTAGTTGACCCATGTCTTCTCGCAAAAATATTGTCGAGACATCCTCCAAAGTCCCCGAGGGCATATCTGACTGGCTGGACACCCTCGTCTTGATGTGTGTTTCAGTGGTTAACTCTGAATACTATGTGCAGCTTAGGAAACATCATTTAATTTGTAGTAGTAGAGATCAGGAGAAGAACTACGAGTTGGTAGCGTCTGACCCTGACGAGAGGGTTTGTTTTCCTTCTCCGACCCAGGGGGAACGTCCCTTCTTTTTTGCTTATGACTACTTTTTTAGCCAAATGAACATTACCGTTCCTTTTACCTCCTTCGAGATTGACTTGTTGTGGTCCTGTAATGTAGCTCCATCCCAACTCTATTCGAACTCATGGGGCTTCATTAAGATCTTTCAGTTGTTGTGTCAAGAATTGGATGTCAAGGCTTCTCAAACCCTCTTTCTTTACCTCTTTCAGTTCTCCCTAAGAAATAGACCTCCGGTGGTCCTAAGTCCAGGAAGGTTATCCCTACTCCTCAGGTCTATTTGGTTGATCATCCCCGATCAACTTCTGGTGCTACCTTTTCTCCCACTGCTGGCCCTCCACCAAAAAGACAGAAAGCTGTTGAACCCTTTGATTTGGATGCCCCTGACTTTGATGCTATGGGGTTTGTCGACGATCAAATTGCTCCTTATGGTGTTATTCCTATGGATGATGTATCCATTCTTCGCCATCTGGACTTTATTACCTGAAGTAGTGTTAAGATGGCACACATGGGAGTAGCCTTATTCCGGACTGCTCAGGATGTTCTGGTTCATGCGACGAAGGCTTTTATGGAGGAGGCCAAGTCAGAGTATGATAGGATCAAAGGTTTGAAGGAGGAACTTGATGCAAAGGTGGCAAAGCTGGAGAAAGATTTGGAAAATGAGAAGACTCGGGCTACTGCTGCGGTGGCTTCTGCAACTTTGGCTGAGGAGATGGTGCAAAAGCATAAGGAGAGCTATGTCTAGACTTATGGTGAGTTGATGTAGGTCAGGGAGAGCTTAGAATCTGATCAAGTTGATTATACCAAGCTCCAGGGCCATCTCATGGGCAGTGTGACTGCTGCCTATGAGAATTTGAAGGCTCAGGTTCGAGTCCTTGCACCTTAGCTTGACCTGGCTCTCTTTAGTTTGGACAATATTGTGGAGAATGGTAAGATCATCCCTGCCCCAGATGAAGATGATGACAATGTAAACCCTCCTCCTGCGCCATCAGTCAAAGCTTCTGTTGCCCGGACTTCTCCAACTCTTGAGGTCGGCCATCCTGAGTCGGATCCTGATGTTCAGATTCTGAATCGGCCGGATGGAACTGTTGATATTTTCCCACTCGCAGCTCGTCCTACTTCACCTCGAGATGCCACCACTAGGGAGTCTTTGAATCCTTTGTAGTTTCTGATTTATTTTTGTATCTTAATGGCCCGGCTTGTGGGTCTTTGAACTCTGGTTTTTTGTAATTGAGCCCGGTGTTGACAATTTTAGTTGCTTTTCTTAGCAACTTTATTTAGGAAAAACAAAACGCTTTGGAACTCTTTGAGTCTTTATAGCATCTTTGTTTCTCTTGATATGTTTGTTTGCAATCTTTTGGCACTTCCAGGAATCATAAGAGTGTTGGAGTTTTGTTGTCTGACCTCTTTTTGATTGCCTTTTATGTTTATTTATTTCCTGCGTTAGTCGAAGTGACCTTTGAGCCTAGCTTTATTCGACTATTCTTTTTAGTATTCTCATAGAACACTTGTAAACCGATTTGGGTGAGGTCATGGCTTTTTGGGTCGAGCTGTGTCCTTCTAGCGAACGCCTTCTGCTGGTTAACTTCTTTTGTCAAACCTTCTCAAGTTATTTCTAGTAATCCATTTTTATTTGGACCTCCCCGGGTCTCTTTTCATGGATTACTTTTTATAACTTTGTAGCTTTTATCGGCTTGGGCCGACTTCTTCATGTCGGTCCCTTCTAAGTTATTTCTAGTAATCCATTTTTAGTCAGGGCCGGCCAGGCCTCTTCCTATGGATTACTTTTTATAACTTTTGTCGCTTTAATCCGTCTGGTTCGACTTCTTCATGTCGGTCCATCTTAAGTTATTTTTATCAGTCCATTTTTTCTCAGACCTCGTCAGGCCTCTTTCTATGGATTACTTTTTATAACTTTTGTAGCTTTCGTGTCAATTGCTCTGACTTCTTCATGTCGGTCCATTCGAAGTTATTTTTAGTAATTCCTTTTTATGGGTTACCTTTTATAACTTTTTGCATTAATCTATTCTTATCGCTTTTTCATCTTGCCGATTTTCTACAAATCGGGCGGTGAGTTTGGTTCTCACTTGGACGACCTTGTCAAAGTCAGGCGGTGAATTTGGTTTTCACCTTGCCGACCTTTGTCGAAATCAGACGATGAATTCTATTTTCATCGTGATCGGGCGGTGAATTTGGTTTTCACCTTGCCGACCTGTAGCTCTGTAATCGGGTGATAAATTTTTGTGTTTCAGATTAATGCGTCTTGGTAGTGAGATTTTGTAGCGAATCTAAAAAGTTTTATTCAAGTAGAAAATAGACATATCGGCATAAAAATATATACATGTGGGTGCTTACCCTTCTAGATCTAGGTTTGGTGCCTCGTTAAAAAACCTTTTCAGGAAAAAGAGTGCACCTTGGCCTAAGATCCTAATTATAATACCTTCTTAGGTTGCAGGCATGCCATGACCTTGGTAGCTCTCGCCCCTCGAGTTCGGACACCTTGTAGTAGCCTTTTCCCAGTACTTCTGTGACTCGGTAGGGTCCTTTCCAGTTGGCTGCTAGCTTCCCCTCTCCTGGTCAACTTATTCCGATATCATTTCGGATTAGGATGAGGTCGTTGTTGGAAAAACTTTGCTGTACTACCTTTTGATTGTATCTTGAGGCCATTCGGCATTTTAATGCCTCCTCCCTGATCTGAGCTCTTTCTTGGATTTCTGGAAGTAGGTCGAGCTCTTCCCTTTGAAGTTGGGAGTTGGCCTATTCACTATAGAAGATCATTCTGGGGGATCCTTCTTCGATTTCCACTGGGATCATTACCTCCATTCCGTAAGCTAGTCGGAAGGGTGATTCCCTCATCGTGGAGTGTGGCATTGTCCGATATGCCCATAGGACTTGTGGGAGCTCTTCAGCCTAGGCTCCTTTTGCGTCCTGTAGTCTCCGTTTTAACCCGGCTAGTATGACTTTATTGGCAGCTTCTGCTTGTCCATTAGCCTGGGGGTGTTCTATGGATGTGTATTGGTGCTTTATTTTCAAGTTAGCTACCAACTTCCTGAAGCCTGCGTCTGTAAATTGAGTGCCATTGTCTGTGGTGATGGAGTGGGGAACCCCAAACCTTGTGACAATATTTCTGTATAAGAACTTCCGACTTCTTTGAGCAGTGGCATTGGCTAGGGGCTCTGCCTCAATCTACTTTGTGAAGTAATCGACCCATACAATGAGAAACTTAACTTGTCCTGATCCTTGGGAAAAGGGTCCCAGGAGGTCGAGTCCCCACTTTGCAAATGGCCAAGGTGATGTTACGGTAATGAGCTCCTCTGGTGAGGCGATATGGTAGTTAGCATGTTTCTGACATGGTGGACATGTCTTTATGAACTCTGTTGCTTCCTTTTGTAAAGTCAACCAGAAGAATCTGACTTGGAGTACTTTTTTGGAGAGAGCTCGGGCTCCGAGATGATTGCCACATATGCCACTGTTTATTTCTTCCAAGACCTCTTTTGTGTTGGAGGTCGGCACACATTTTAATAGGGGTGTCGAGATCCCTCTTTTGTATAAACTGCTGTTTATGATGGTGTAGTGTTGTGCTTCTCGTCTTAGTCTCTTCGCCTCCTTCTTGTCTGTAGGGAGTGTCTCCGATTTGAGGTAGTTGATTATGGGGGTCATCCATCCAGGATCCTGTCCTGATATGGCTAGGACCTTTTCTTTCTCTGAAATTAACGGACTTTGTAATATTTCCTGGATGAGGCTTTTATTATTGTCCCCTGGTTTGGTGCTGGCAAGTTTTGAGAGTGCATCAGCTCGAGCATTTTGTTCCCGAGGTATATGACAGACCTCATATTCCCCGAGTTGTCTGAGATGTTTCCTGGTTTTGTCCAGGTACTTTTTCATGGTGGAGTCTTTAGCTTGGTAGCTTCCTTCTATTTGTGAGGTGACTACTTGTGAATCACTGAAGATGATAAGCTTTTGAACTCCCACCGCTATAGCCATCCTCAAACCAGCTAGTAATGCCTCGTATTCGGCCTGGTTATTTGAAGCAGGGAACTCAAATTTTAGGGAGAGTTCGATTTGGGTTTCCTGGTCACTTTCTGTTATCACCCCCGCACCACTTCTGGTTTTGTTTAAAGAGCCGTCTACATAAAGATTTCATTTTATAGGAGTCCCCGTGGTGTCGGTGTACTCAGCGATGAAATCGGCCAAATATTGTGACTTGATGTCCGTCCGAGCTTCATATTGTAAATCGAATTCAGATAGCTCGACTACCTACTGTAGAATTCTTCCAGCTAAGTGTGTCTTTTGCAAAATGCCTTTTATAGGCTGGTTGGTCTGAACTTTGATGGTATGGGCTTGAAAATATGGGCGGAGTCATCGAGAGGTTAGTATGAGAGCATAGGCGAACTTTTCTATTTTTTGGTAGCTCAATTTGGACCCGTGTAGGGCTTTGCTGATGAAGTAGATGGGTTGTTGTCCACTTTTGTCCTCTCTGACTAGTGCTGAGGCTATTGCCCGATTTCCTACTACGAGGTACAATACTAGTGGTTCTCCTTCCCGTGGTCGAGTTAAAATAGGTGGTTGTCCCAGGAACCTTTTGAAATCCTGGAAAGCCTGCTCGCACTCTGTTGTCCACTCAAACCACTTTCCCTTCCTTAAAGTGGCGTAGAAGGGGAGAGATCTTATAGACGATCCGGCTAAAAATCTGGATAAGGCTGTCAGTCTTCCGTTGAGCTTTTGACACAGGTCAGACTCTTCATGTCAAGTATGGCCCGGCATTTATCCGGATTCGCCTCAATTCCTTGTTGTGTTAACATGAAACCCAGGAATTTGCCAGCTTCTACCGTGAAGGTGCACTTTGCAGGGTTAAGTCGCATACCATACTTTCTTATGGTGTCGAACACTTGGGCGAGGTCGGACAGTAGTGACTCCTCACTTTGTGTTTTTTACTAACATGTCATCCACATATACCTCCATGAGTTTCCTGACATCGTCTGTAAAGATCTTGTTCATTAATCTTTGGTAGGTAGCTCCTGCATTTTTGAGTCCGAATGGCATGACCACATAACAGTAGTTTGCCTTTGGGTTTAGGAATGAGGTCTTTTCCTGATCGGATGGATACATTGGGATTTGATTGTATCCTGAATAAGCGTCCATGAATGAGGGATATTTGTATCCGGAGGAGGCATCCACTAGAGTGTCGATACTTGGGAGTGGATAGGGATCTTTTGGGCAAGCTTTGTTGAGATTGCTGTAGTCGGTGCACATTCGCCACTTTCCATTTGACTTTTTCACTAAGACAACGTTAGCTAACCACAGTGGGTATTTGACTTCTCTTATGAATCTTGCCTCTAGTAGAGCTTGTACATGTTCTTCCACAACTTGGGATCTTTCAGGTCCGAGTTTCCTATGCTTCTGTTGTACTGGCCGAAATCCTGGGTATACCGCCAGCTTGTGGCACATTAGTTTGGGGTCCATGCCCCGCATGTCTACGGCTTTCCATGCGAAGAGGTCGACATTATTCCTTAAGAACTGAATCAGAGGCTCCTTTACGTCTCCATCTAAGGTTGCCCTAATAATTGTTGTTTTTTCCAGGACATCTCCGATCTGAACTTCTTCAATCTCGCCCCCAGGTTGTGGATGAAGTTCTTCCTGACCTCGGACTCCCCTGAGTTTGATGGTGTGGAATTCTTCTCCTTTGCCCCTAAGATTCAGGCTTTCGTTGTAATAGCGTCGCGCTATTTTCTGGTCTCCTTTTATTGTAGCAATCCCTTCTGGAGTTGGGAACTTCGTGCATAGATGTGGAGATGAAACTATTGCGGCGACTTAGTTCAATGTTGCCCGACCTATCAGGGCGTTATAGGCTAAGCTTACTTCGACTACAATGTAGTCTATGTTGAGTGTCTTTGATCGGGTTCCTTTTTCGAAGGTTGTGTGTAGTGAGATGTATCCAAGCGGTTGGATTGGGGTGACTCCTAATCCAAACACGCTGTTTGGATATGCTTTGAGCTCTTTTTCCTATAGGCCGAGTTTGTCGAAGGCAGATTTAAACAAGATATCCGCCGAGCTTCCTTAGTCCACCAGTGTGCGGTGGAGATTAGCGTTCACCAATATGATAGTGATGACCATGGGATCGTCATGTCCCGGGATGATGCCTGCTGCGTCTTTTTGGGTGAAAGTAATAGTAGGGAGGTCGGGCGATCCTTCTGCTCCTCCTACGTGGTATACTTCCTTAAGGTGCCTTTTGCGAGATGATTTTGAGATCCCCCTCCTGCGAATCTTCTGTTTATCATGTGAACGAACCTCTCTGGGTGTGAAGTGGTCGCTCAGTTCGTCCGACCTCTTTATCCCTTCTTCTTTTTCTAGGTTCATCTGCTTTGTTAGTTAAGTATCGGTCTAGTCGCCCTTCTCTTACTAATTTTTCTATGACATTTTTTAGGTCGAAGCACTCGTTGGTGGGATGTCCATAGATTCGAAGGTACTCGCAGTATTCTGTCCGATCTCTCCCTCCTTTCTTGCTTTTGAGTGGGCGAGGTGGTGGGATCTTCTCAGTATGGCATACTTCTCAGTAAACATCCACAAGAGACACCTGAAGCGGGGTGTAGTTGTGGTATTTTTTAGGTTTCTCTCCGTGTTGATCTTCTTCTTTCTTCTTGGATTCTTTATCCTTATCTCGGAAAGAGTAAGAAAATCCAGATTTCGAGGTCTCTCCTAGTCGAGAGTTTTCCTCTATGTTGATGTACTTTTTTGCTCGTTCTTGTACTTCATTCAGAGATGTGGGGTGTTTCTTTGATATGGAGTGACTAAAGGCTCCATCTCGTAGGCCATTGATGAGACCCGTAATAGCTGCTTTTGTTGGTAGGCTTTGTATATCTAGGCATGCTTTGTTAAATCCTTCCATGTAAGATCGAAGACTTTCCTGATCTGCCTGCTTGCTTCCTAATAAGGTTGGGGCGTGTTTAAATTTGTCCTTTTGGATGGAAAATCTGGCAAGAAATTTCTTGGCTAAATCGTCAAAACTTTTGATGGATCTGGGGGGCAAACTGTCACACCACTTAATCATTGTTTTTGTCAGGGTTGTTGGGAATGCTTTGCAACGAATGGCATCCGAGGTGTCTGTAAGATACATTCTGCTTCTGAATTTACTGAGATGATGGCTTGGATCCGATGTGCCGTCGTACGGGATCATGTCGGGAGCTTTGAAGTCCTTTGGGACTTTGGCTTTCATGATCTCTTTGATGAATGGGTCTTGATCTTTATGGGGGCTATCCTCATGACTGGATCGAGTAGTCTTGGTTTTGAGATCGGCTTCGAGCTTTAAGAGCTTATCCTCTAACTCTTGGCGTCGCCTAGTTTCCCTTCGAAGGTCCTTCTCGGCTTCCCGTTGATGCTCGACCTCTTTTTTAAGCTGTTTAAGACGGTCTTGTTGAGCTTGTAGTGCTTCCATGATTTTTGTATTTGGCGTGTTCTTGTCTTTATTTATTTGAGATGCATCTTTTGGTGTGGTGTTTGCATTCTTATGCGGCGTGCTATTCTCTAGATCAGAGTCATGGTCGTTGTCAATGTTGTCCGCCATGATGATGGGATGACTTCTAGGTTCCCCGGCAATGGCGCCAATGTTTCGAGGGTTACCTAAAACTGTAGGTCGATCTCAGACGAGATCTGTGGTGGTGGTCGGAGCTGACGTGTCTGACTTGTTGGACTTGATGGTGCAGCTGATCCTTCGTCACCGAAGGGTGGTGGTACTTGCAAGAGACTCCGATGCTTAAGTTAGCATGAGCTTTAAGCAGGATTTTTAGTAGAATCAGAGTATGAGTTATACCTGGGTGCTCCAGTGTATTTATAATGGTGTAGAGTGACCTTTCTGGAGATAAGATAGTTATCTTATCTTATCTTTGAGTGAAGTCATCTTATCTTTTTAGGGAAACCGCCTTATCTTTCTAGGCTTTGGCTGCCTTTAGATTTGGGCCGTGTTCCTTTGTTTGGGCCTACTTGGGCCTTTGTAGAGATTTGGTCGAACTCTTTGGGAAGAGGTCGGGTGATCCTGACCTGAAGTGGTCAGTCGACTTTGTCTTCTATCAGCCCAGTTCAAACAACTCGACCCAAGGCATGAACACTTTCCATGATCACTTCTCAAGTGAGCAATTTTCAAATCTTTTTACAAATAGTGGAAAAAGCATCAAATGCATCATTCTTACGAGCTAAAAAAAGGAACCCAACCGAATCTAGAGTAATCATCCACCACCACCAAACCATAGTGTTTACCACCCAAACTTTGAGTTCTAGTTGGACCAAAAAGATCAATATGCAACATTTCTAATGGCCTCTTAGTGGAATTTCCATCTTTTGGTTTAAAAGAGGATCTTACTTGTTTGCCTAGTTGACAAGCATCACAAGTAATATCCTTATTAAATTTAATATTAGGAATTCTTCTAACCAAATTCTTTTTAACAAGTTTAGAAATTTGGTACATGCTTGCATGACCCAATTTCTTATGCCAAAGCCATTTTTCAGATTCAAGAGAGGTAAAACATGTTACTTTTTTATCCTTTAAGTCCTCTAGAGTTAATCCATACACATTGTTACATCTTTTTGCTTCAAACAAAATTTCACCAGATTTTTCACAAATAACCAAGCAATCCAATTTTTTAAAAATAACCTCATAACCAAGATAACACGATTGGCTAATGCTTAGTAGGTTGTGCTTTAATCCATCAACAAGTAAAACATCATTAATGAAAGGAGAGAAATTCTTACCAACTTTACCTATGGCCACTATTTTTTCTTTCCCATTGTCATCGAAAGTAACGAATCCTCCATCATACTCATCAAGCTTGATGAAGAACATTGACTTTCTGGTCATATGCCTAGAGCACCCACTATCCATATACCACATGTTGTCCTTTTTCTTGGATGCTAGGCAAACCTACAAAACAAGCTTAAGTGACCTTAGGTATCCAAATCCTTTTGGATTCTTTGATGTCAAACCATCTTATTTGTCCCAAGCCATTATAATCACAAATAATTTTGTAAACCTTATCTCCAATCATCCTTTCACTTATGAAGCACTGAATGGGGAAATGTCCATTCCGATTACATGATCTACAAAATTTTTGAGTTGTTGTTTTTATAAAGCTTGTTGGGTTTTGAAACCTTATGTCATTTGAAGATGAATCCATGTTCGTAAAAGAAGGTATTTCAATAAATTTTGCAGATTTATGAAAACACAAACCAGCTTTATCATAAAGAGGTTTTTGACTAGCCAAAAGTTGATTTAAATTTTTCAGAATTTTGAGCAAAGTTGGCTAAGTCTTATTTAAGTCTTTTTATCTCTTTATGCAGCCACTCATTTTCCTCAAAATAATTCAGATTTGTAGTCACAAAATGATGGTGTTCACAGCTCTTAAGTTCAGCTTTTAACCGCTTGTTTTCTTCAATAAGATCAACAGCAATTTTGGCTTCCCTTAATTTATCTTTAAGAAAAATCATTTTTCATCTTTTAGTATTTCTATTTGAGACTCAAGATCTTGGTTTTCACTTAAGAAACATTTAATCTTTTCAAAAAGATGATCAATTATAAGATGAAGGTCTTCAGTGGAAGGATCAAGAAATACTACATGCTCTATGTGGTCAGCCATGAGACAGGTCTGAGACTTGGTTTTTGATTCTTCATCTTCATCAGTGTCATTTTCCAAGTCTTCCCAAGATGCCATGAGACCTTTCTTCTTTCCCCGTTTTAGATTGTCCTCCTTCTTCAGTTTTGGACAATCATACTTGAAGTGACCAGCTTCTTTACAGTTGTAACAGATCACTTTACTGAGATCCTTCTTTGGCTTCTTTAAGCTGTGATGAGCGGATAATTTATACGCTTTTTGGCATTGTTTTTAGGTAGTTTTTAGTAAGTTCAAGCTACTTTTAGGGATGTTTTCATTAGTTTTTATGTTAAATTCACATTTATGGACTTTACTATGAGTTTGTGTGTTTTTCTGTGATTTCAGGTAATTTCTGGCTGAAATTGAGGGACTTGAGCAAAACTCTGAAAAAGGCTGACAAAAGGACTGCTGATGCTGTTGGAATCTGACCTCCCTGCACTCGAAATGGATTTTCTGGAGATACAGAACTCCAATTAGCGAGCTCTCAATGGCGTTGGAAAGTAGACATCCAGAGCTTTCCAGCAATATATAATAGTCCATACTTTATTCGGAAATTGACGACGTAATTTGGCGTTGAACGCCAAGTACATGCTGTTGTCTGGAGTTAAACGCCAGAAACACGTCATGATCCGGAGTTGAACGCCCAAAACACACTATAACTTGGAGTTCAACTCCAAGAAAAGCCTCAGCTCGTGGATACATCAAGCTCAGCCCAAGCATACACCAAGTGGGCCCCGGAAGTGAATTTATGCATCAATTACTTACTCATGTAAACCCTAGTAGCTAGTCTAGTATAAATAGGATAAGTTACTATTGTATTAGACATCTTTTGATAGTTTAATCTTTGACTGTTCTAGTCTTTGATCATTCGGTCTTTTGATCATTCAGGGGGCTGGCCATTCGGCCATGCCTGATCCTTTCACTTATGTATTTTCAATAGTGGAGTTTCTGCACACCATAGATTAAGGGTGTGGAGCTCTGCTGTACCTCAAGTTTCAATACAATTACTATTACTTTCTATTCAATTCTCTTTTATTCTTATTCCAAGATATATGTTGCACAACACTTTAATGAATGTGATGATCCGTGACACTCATCATCATTCTCACCTATGAACGTGCGTGACTGACAACCACTTCCGTTCTACTCTAGGCCGGGCGCATATCTCTTAGATTCCCCAACAGAATCTTCGTGGTATAAGCTAGATAGATGGCGGCATTCATGGGGATCCGAAAAGTCTAACCTTGTCTGTGGTATTCTGAGTAGGATCCCGGGAATCCGGAAAGTCTAACCTTGTCCGTGGTATTCCGAGTAGGATTCCGGTATTGAATGACTGTGACGAGCTTCAAACTCGCGATTGCTGGGCGTGATGACAAATGCAAAAGGATCAATGGATCCTATTCCAATATGATCGAGAACCAACAGCTGATTAGCCGTGCTGTGACAGAGCATTTGGACCATTTTCACTGAGAGGATGGGATGTAGCCATTGTCAAGGGTGATGCCTCCAGACGATTAGCCGTGCAGTGATAGCGCATAGGACCATTTTCCCGAGAGGATTAAAAGTAGCCATGGATGACAGTGATGCCCTACATACAGCTTGCCCTGGAAATGAGTAAGAAAAATTGGATGAAAGCAATAAGAAAGTAGAGATTCGAAAGGATTCTAGCATCTTCACATGCCTATCTGAAATTCCCACTATTGATATACATAAGTATTTCTATCCCTTTATTTTATTTATCTTTTAATTATCTAATCCAATTACATTTGACCCTATGAATCCACTTAACTGAGATTTACAAGATGACCATAGCTTGCTTCATACCAACAATCTCTGTGGGATTGACCCTTACTCACGTAAGGTATTACTTGGATGACCCAGTACACTTGCTGGTTAAGTTGAACGGAGTTGTGAGCTTCTCTAACAGTGCCTGGAACTCTTTTATCACAATTTCGTCCACCAAGCTGCCTCCTTTGTTTCGTTCCTTTAGCTTCACCATTTTTTTAAATTTCTTAGTAAACAAAACAAAATCATTTTCAGATGAGTTATCACTGGATTCATTATCCAGAGGTTCAGTAACAGATTTAAGAGCAATTCCTTTCTTTTTTGTATCTTTTTTCAAAAATGTGTTTTCAAAAGTAAGTAAATTTCTTCTCAAATCATCATAGGTCATAGTATCAATGTTACTACTCTCAGTTATCATGATTGCTTTGGTTTTCCATTCTTTTGTGAGACATCTCAATATTCTCCTCACAAGTACAAATTCAGAATATGTGATCCCCGATAGCATCCAAGCTAGTGACGATGATGTTGAATCTTTCAAACAGTTCATCTATCGTCTCTCCTTCCTTCATTAAGAACATTTCGTATTCTCTATTCAGCATGTCTATTCTGGATCTCTTAACTTGAGTTTAGGGTTTAGAAGTGTTGAAGTTTGTCCCAGATTTCCTTTGTTGTTGTGCATCTTGATACCCGTTGGTATTCCTCAGAGCTGAGCGCACAGTTGAGCAAGTTGACTGCTTTGGCATTGAGTTCTACTTTCTTTCTGTCTTCTTCATTCCAATCGGTTTCACCTTTGAGAGTAACCGCACCATCAGCTCCTGTAGTGGTTGGAAATTGTGGACCTTCCAAGATTATCTTCATTCTTTCTTTCCAATAACTGTAGTTCTTTCCATTGAAGAATGGGGTTGTAACGACCCAATTTTCAGTATGTCTAGATCATACCGGAAACTGAGCGTTACCAACTTGTCTTCCTAATTATTAACTATTACTTATTATATGAGCCTGATTCATTGCTAAAAAAAATGTTGTTATTTTGCGGGGTAATTTTTTTTGAAAACGTTTGGAGTAATAAACAGAAATCATTCACAATCAATTCTCAAATAATAACAGAAACAACAATTATAAACAACCACACTTATACATATTTCAAACAGTTAACAACATTCAGTTATCTAGCCTTTATTTGGGTAAAGACTTTTAGTTAGAACACCCCTAGATATAACTATATACATATATCTACATACAACATCCCAGGCTCTGACCTGTTCAAGAAGTCCCTAAGCTAGCGTCCAGGCTAGCCTAGACTCTTCACTTGCCTAGTCCTTCTAAACTACTAATGTGAGGGAAAGTACATTCTAGGTCTTCAAAACTCAAGTCAGGTAGAGCATCATCAGCGAACTACGGAAGGGTACTCATGCTTCCATTTGAAGGGAGAAGGGAGAGAGAAGGGGTAAGAACTAGGGAGTTCTTAGTAAGGCCGGGGTTATTAGTTAAGTTCATTAATTTCTGCGTTGCTTAGTAGGAAAATAGTAGAATACAGAGAAGCAATAAACAGAAGATACATATAAATAAAGGAGTTAAGAAATTAGAAAGCAAAACACAACAAAGAATACAAGAAAATAAAACACAGACACAAAGAATATAATACAAATAAAGAAATCACACATTCATACAACAATCATACCAGAGGAAATGCACAACCAAGTATGATGCATGTCTGTCCTATGCAAGCCATGAGCTCACGTGTCGGTTTACACCCTACAGCCCGACATTACCTAAGAACTAGTCCTAGATATGACTTCATCTCTATAGGTGAATTTGGCCTACAGAAATAGCACTCCTGTAAGTGAACTTCGGCTTATAGGAATAGTTCAATCACGACACAACAACTTTCTATAGGTGAACTTCGGCCTATAGAAATGGCACCTCTGTAAGTAAACTTCGGCTTACAGAAACGGCGCCCCTGTAAGTGAACTTTGGCTTACAGGTATCACAACTCTCTGTAGCTGAACTTCAGCCTACAGAAGCAACACCCTGAGATACACAATTGATATTCATTGTAGGTGAACTTTGGCCTACAGGAATAACAATGCTCTGTAGGTGAACTTCGGCCTACAAGACCGCTAGGTCCAACGGAAAAGCAGCAGATGAACATACAATAGAATATCATACCATAAGACTTAACTCTTTATCTTTATCCTCTTTTCCTCTCTTCTCTTTGACTTTTGATTCTGCACTTTTATCTTTTTTATCAACTTTCCACAATCATAAATCAAGCATCACAACATCTCAGTGATCTCATTTCATAATTCTCTGTATACATCACAATATTACAACAGCACACTACTATTTAGCTTTTAACTTCCTCTCTTTCTAAGATGGTTACAAGCTTCTAAATCTTGTTTCATTACTTCACATACTTCTATACCCTTTCTTATATCTTTTCTTAGGTATTTAATAAAGAAAATTAGAAAATTCTAGACTCAAAACTGCTTTCCTAAATCTCTTAGAGAAAACTGCCTTTTTGTCAATATTTTATTATTAATAATAAAAGAATATTATTAATAAAATAATATTTTAATATTTTAATATTAAAATAATAATATTTTATTCAACTTTCAAAAATTGCATTTTGACCTTAAACTTTTAATATTTGCACTTTGGCCCCTAAACTTTTCATTAATTAACTTTCAACCCCAAACTTTTTAATAATTATAATTTAACCCCAAAATCTTCCAAAACCAAACGTTTCTCATCCTTCCAGAAACCAAAAACATTTTTCCAAAAGTTCATCAGATTTCCATTCGATTTTCAGCTAGTTTTTTAATCTTTTCGGTAACCAATTTTTACCCGATTTTGACCAAACCAAAGAGAAACATTTCAGCCATCAAATATACATCAAAAATACATCAAATATCATGAATTTCATGGCTGGAAAGCCACATTTTCAAGCAGCAACAACAACAACTTCAGAACAATAAAAAACTTGATTTCCAAGCATTAAACAAGATCTTATGATCAAACCATCACACAAACACTCAAAATCAAGCCTCAAGCAACAAGATCTGATTTCACACTTCAAAAAAACAGCCAATCATTGATTAATTTACCAAACCTTACCTCCTTTGCTTCTACCAAAAGTTGAACCAAAAATAAGCTTTCAAAAGCACTTTTACGCCTATTTTAACATCAAAAATAACTTTAGAACCATATGAACCATGAAGGATGAAGCTTCATGATAATGAAAAGAAGGTTTTCCTCACCTCAAGGCATCTAGAAATCACATTTTCTTAGAGCCTATGGTGATTGAACAAGAGATCCTAAGAGAAAACATGGAGAAAACATCATCAGCTTGAGTTTCCACCATGGATGAAACTTCAAGGAGGAGGAGCAGCCATCATGCCTTGATTTAATCCATGAAAATTGATATAGAAATAAAGAGGAGGAAGAGATGAACATTTTGGTCGGATTAGATTTTTTATAGGGGTTTTAGTTTGAGAAAGAACGGAGGTTGAAGCTTGAAGCTTTCATGGAATTTTCGAATTTTGGCTTGTCTTGGAAGAAAAGGTGATGGTATTGATGAGTCTTGGGACCCATGGGGTTAGGATAAGCATTATTCTAAAGTTTGGTGTAAAAAATATCTCAAGAAAGGATAATTACTAAAGCTAGATGTATTAGAATACAAGTGTTTCTTACTTTTTCTTAAAGAACCTTTTCTTGGAGAGCAAGAAAGAAAACATGTGGTGGCTAACTCTAGGAGTGCCACGTATCACAGGGTGCTGACTAATCAGAATTTAATAATAAAATATCATTCTGAAGATAATTACTAAAACTAGATACATCAGATTACACTACTAAAGGATAAGCATGAGCTTTACTAGTATAAATGATACTAGTAACATGATAATCATGAGAATAAACGATATATGATGAAGCATTAGCATTGCTAAGTTCATCTAAGAATGCCGGTATTATCCATTACCGGTAGAATTCTAGCTCAGTTATTATATTACTAAATATAGATCAACATTAATCATAGTAGAGGAAATAATAATACAATATTCCGAATAAAATAATAATATATGAATATTATATTAATATAATTTTTCTCTCGAAATTCGAGACTGGCTCGTCACAATGAGACTAACCACGAAAATCAGAATTTTGAAATTCGGACCCGAAGTTGTTTAAAAACGCAACTTTTCGCGACATGCTTGCTTAGATTAGGAGAGGTGTCTGGTGCAGTCAAGCTGCTCACTCAGCAGCTTGATGACACAACACCTGTGCAGCAGAGGTGCTTATATGCACTAAAATTGATGTTAACTCATGAGGTTTAAGCTAATTTTAATTGAATTTTAATTGATTTATAAGCCTTGTGAATTTAGTGATACTTGGAGTGGTTGTTTTGGTTTAATGTAGGTGAAGAAAAGAATAAAAGAGAAAAGCGTGGCCTAAGAAAGCGTGACCAAAGGAGAAGAAAACGTGGTCAAAAGAAGGAGAAGTGTGCCGCATGTAAAGAGGGGAGGCAAGCATTGCCCTCCACAAGGGCACACTGCCCTCTAGGAGGGCAACATAAGGGAACAAAGCAACATAGGGCAACTCTGCCCTGCCCACTACAAGGGCAGAGCACAAATCTGTGCCTTGGAATCAAGAGGAACAAAACCTTGCCCTGCCCTCCACAAGGGCAGTATCGGGCTCACCAAGGAAAAAAAATCAAAAGGAAAATGCCTACAATTCTTGCCACAAGAGTTGAACACGGGACCATGAGGAAGCAAGGAATTAAGCCTCACTTTGGTACCAAGAAAGCCAAGGAAAATGGGTAGCGTGTGTAGCATCCAAGTTTCGAACTCGGGACGTCAAAGTGGAAACACTGCCCTGCCCTCCGCGAGGGCAGGGCAGCATTTTGTTGTGGCATGAATCTGGCACACCAAGGCACGATTCTGGCACACCAAGGCACAATTCTGGCAGCACCAGCAGCGCACCACAGCACAATTCTGGCGCACCAACTTTTTCTGCCCTGCCCTCCGCGAGGGCAGGGCAGCATCCTGCGCACCAAGCCTGCACCACGCCGCACCACGCACGCACCAAGCATCAAATCCTGCCCTGCCCTCCACAAGGGCAGGGCAGCCTCCTGGAAGCTATTATTTTTGGGCCAAAAATTGAATTAAAAATCCAATTTAATTCATTTCTTCACCAAATCAAAAGCCCATCCAAATCCCAAAATCCAAGAATAGAAAGTGTATAAATAGGAGCTAGTTTGATGTAATTAGGACCTTTTACTTGACGTTTGAATTTTGCACCTTCTTTGAGCTTTGAATTTTGGCAACCTTTCTTTGAGAGACTGGACCGAGATTTCAGAGAATTAGGAAGGAGAATTGATCTCTCTTCTTCCTCGTTCTTGCTTGGGCACTTTTAATTTTCTTGTTTTGAGTTTTCGGTGTGAAGAATTGAGGAAATTCTGTCTCAATCTCCATTCAAAATCTCTTTAATTCCTCTTCTGCATAATTGAGTTTAATTACAATTCCTTTACTGCTTCTTCTTCAATTTCTTGTTAATTGCTTTGTGAACTTGGATCTGGGAAGGCAATTGAGATCTAGACATTGCTTTCTAGTCTCTTGAGTCCTGAGATCCCAATTTCCTTTTGGTTCTTCTATGAACCTTTGCTGCATTTAATTTCTTTACTGTTTGAGTTCTAATTGCTTCTAATTCAATTTCTGCTCTATTAACTGTGGCAATTCAATTTCTCTCTGTTTAGATTTTGCAATCCCAGTCCTCAAATCCCTTTTATATTCAAGCAATTTACATTTCTTGCCATTTAAGTTACTGTAATTTACATTTCTTGCATTTTATGTTTTAGTCATTTAATTTCTTGTCCTTTAAGATTCAGCCTATTTTACTTTCCTGTCTTTTAATTTACTACAATTCTCCCCTCTCCCTTTACATTCCAAGCAATTTAGCTTCTGTTAAATACAACCCACTCAACCAAAACTTAATTCGCTTGACTAAATCAACCACTAAACTAAAATTGCTCAATCCTTCAATCCCTGTGGGATCGACCTCACTCATGTGAGTTATTATTACTTGATGCGACCCGGTACACTTGCCGGTGAGTTTTGTGTTGGATCGTTTTCCACACATCAAGTTTTTGGCGCCATTGCCGGGGATTGAAATAGATTGACAATGATTAAGTGAAGTGGAGGTCTAGATCAAGCACTTTTTCTTTTCTATTGTTTTTGGCTAACACACTAACTATTTGAATTTTTGCTTAAACTAACTAAAACTTCATTCTAGCTATAGATTGAAGTTTCATTGGTTTTCTGGGTCTATGTGTTTATTGTTGTGTGTTTGTATGTCAGGTACAGGAAGATCTTCCCCTATCCTCTCTGAAATTGACCAAAGAACTCTTCGAAGAATAAGAAAAGCTGAAAGGGGGAAGAACGTTATTGGAGAGGAAGAATCTGAGGAGGAATTCCAAGAAATGGAAGGAGATCCATCAGATCTCAATTTACCAGGAGGAGGGGCCAACAATAACCTACAACAAAGAAGAGTCCTGGCCTCATACACATTTGCAAATGCTAGACACTGTGGAAGTAGCATTCTTCCTCCTAATGTCAATGCAAACAATTTTGAACTAAAGCCACAACTCATCACTTTGGTTCAAAACAACTGTTCTTTTGGAGGAGGGCCATTGGAGGACCCAAATCAACACTTATCTACCTTCTTGAGGATTTGTGATACTGTGAAAACCAATGGTGTGCCTCCTGACAGCTACAAGTTGTTGCTCTTTCCATTTTCTCTCAGAGACAAAGCCACTCAATGGCTAGAGACATTTCCAAAGGAGAGCATCAACACATGGGATGACTTGGTAAGCAAGTTCCTTGCCAAATTTTATCCCCCTCAAAGGATCATAAGATTGAAGACTGAGGTGCAGACATTCACTCAAACGGAGGCTGAAAACTTATATGAAGCATGGGAAAGATATAAGGCACTATTGAGGAAATGTCCACCAGAGATGTTCACTGAGTGGGATAAGTTGCAGAACTTCTATGAAGGACTCACTCTTAAGGCTCAAGAAGCACTTGATCATTCAGCTGGAGGCTCTTTGCAACTCATGAAAACTACAGAGGAAGCTCAAAACCTCATTGATATGGTGGCCAATAACCAATATTTCTTTGCTCATCAAAGACAACGCCAACCATCACAAAGAAGAGGAGTAATGGAGTTGGAAGGAGTGGATTCAATTCTAGCTCAGAACAAGATAATGCAGCAGCAGATTCAACAACAATTTGAGCAAATGGCCAAAAGGATTGATGGCTTGCAAGTTGCATCAGTGAGTGCCACAAGCCAACCACCAACTACTTGGGTGCAAAGTGAAGAAACTCAAGAGGAACAACAGCAAGAGCAAGTCCAGTACATGCACAACCAAAATCCTGAAACAAATGAAGTCTATGGTGATACTTACAATCCATCTTGGAAGAACCATCCCAACCTCAGATGGGGAGACAACCATAATCAAAACCAACAACCATGGCAAAGAAACTCAAGTCAGAACAATTGGAAAAGCACAAACCACAACCCCCAGCCAAACACTAACCAAAATACATACAGAAAACCACAAAATAATTACCCCAACTCTAATCATTATCCACCTAATAACCACCCAACAAACCAAAACACCTATCACCATCCATCAACAACCCAAAACCAACCAATTTCACAAGAATCCCAGAGGATCACTAATCTAGAGCTACTCATGGAGAAAATGATGAAGAACCAAGAATTGACAACAAAGAACCAAGAAGCTTCCATGAAGAACTTAGAAAGGCAAATTGGGCAAATCTCCAAACAGATTTCTGTTGAAAAACCATCAAGCTCACTACCAAGTGACACCATCCCCAACCCAAAGGAAGAATGCAAGGTCGTGCAACTACGAAGTGGAAAAATGTTAGTGGATGGTAACCAAGGAGCAACCAAGAATAATGACAATGAGCCAACAAAGAATGATGAAGCCATCAACAAGGACATGTTAAGCAAGAATGTCCCAGAAAAACTCATAGAGGAAAACAATGAACCACAAAATCTAAAGAAAGGAAAGCAGATCAGGGAAGAACCAAATCCAAAACAACATCAAGTGGAGAAGAGCTCAACACCACCACTGCCTTATCCACAGAGATTTCACAAAGAGACAAAGGATTAGCATTTCCACAAATTTCTTGAGACTTTCAAGAAGCTGGAAATCAACATACCTTTAGCTGAGGCATTGGAGCAAATGCCTCTGTATGCCAAGTTTTTGAAGAAGCTCATCAATAAGAAAAGAAGTTGGAATGAGAAGGAGATTGTAATGCTCAGTGAAGAATGTAGTGCACTAATCAAAAAAGGGCTCCCTCCCAAGGTTGAAGATCCTGGAGGCTTCTTCCTACCCTGCACTATTGGAAGCCTATTCATCAAAAAGGGGATGTGTGACTTAGGAGCAAGCATAAATCTAATCCCATCATCCTTAGTGAAAAAGCTTGGCATAGAAGAGGTGAAACCAATACAGATGACCTTGGAACTGGTGGACCAATCAGTAGTATATCCTAAAGGGTTGATTGAGAACCTTTTAGTTAAGGTTGACAAGTTCATCTATCCGGCAGATTTTGTGATCCTGGATTCTTCAGAAAATGGAAATGACTCCATAATACTTGGTCGACCATTTTTGGCCACTGCTAGAGCCATTGTGGATATAGAGCAGGGAGAGTTAACCCTCAGGATGCATGAGGAGAGCATCATCTTGAAAGTCTTTCCAGAATTACAAAGGAATGAAGAAACAAGCAAAACAAGTGGTGACTTCCTTCCAAAGCAAGCAACCGACAAGGCAGTAGAACAGAAAAACAAGCAGATGCAAGAAGAAAAAGGAATTCAAAAGGAAGCAGGGGTGATAAACAAGAAGGAAGGTATCACAACCCAAGTCACTGTCAAGAAAGAAAGATCAACAAGAAAGAAAAAGATGAAAAGCAAGAATAAGGCTCACAAAGGGTGGAAGAACAAGAAAATTCCAACTGAGGGATTTTCCAAAGGTGACAAAGTACAATTAGTATATCAACAGCTAGGAACAGAAGATTATTACACTGTCAACCAAGTACTTTCTCTTGAGCATATGGAAATTGAGCATCAAGGCACACAGAGAAAGCTTACAGTGAGAGGTGACAAGTTGAGACATCACCAACATCAACCACCCTAAAGGGAGTTCAATGTCAAGCTAGTGACAATAAAAGAGCGCTTCATGGGAGGCAACCCATGATTTAAGATTTCTGTCTTCTCTTTCATTTAATAAGCTATGATTCCTCTGAAGTATGATTTTGAACTTTCATGCCTGATAAATGCATACAGTGTCTTAGAGCATAAGTCAAATTTTTAAGTTTGGTGTTCCTTAAGGCACACTCAACTTTTGCTTTTCAAAAAGGAAAGGGGGCTATTCTTAGAACATATGAAATGTCATCTTGCTAAAGCATACGACCAAACACTAAGTTTGGTGTATACATATGTAATATTGTTCTACAGATTAGTTCCCTATTTACGGAATCAAAACCATACAGAAAGGGATCATGCATCAAGTTTTTATCATAAAATACATCAATTGTGAAGAATGGTTTGCATTGATAAGCCGTCCCCTCAACAAGAGATAAGTTTGGTGTTCACCAACTTTTAGCAGTTTTATTTAGGGACACATTTGATCAAAAAAAAAAATCAAATAACAATTAAACAAAACAGAACAATTTTTTTTTTTACAAGTCAATGGCTAAGGTTTATATTAATATCTAAGGCTAGCTGTTTTGGTTTGTGTAGATCTCGACAAAAGCGAGGAGGGGCCACGGCTAGGACAAGCTAAGAGAGGAATGGTCACATGTGCCTAGGGAGACGTGCCCCTTGGGAAGCAGAACATGCATGCATGTATCATTGAACGCCTAAATGCATGCAGCCAATGGGAGGAGGATCCTCGTCAAAGCCTCAACACTGCATGCAGACCGTCCATTCCATGAACCTCTTAGATGAACAACTCAATCTCAACCCTTCATGAGCACCAACGAGCTCCTTCTTCATTCATTGTGGTTTTGTTGGAAAACTTGAAGAATCTGCCTATTAATAGCCGTAGCACTAAACGGTTCACACACTCATTCAAGCTACCTTCACATGAAAACCATAACCCCCTCTACTACCAAAACCAACATAATTCCCTTATCTCACACAACAGAACCGAATCAAAACTCATCCCAAACACAACACATACTTCTTCTATTCTCACTTTTCCTCTCTTCTCACCTCAAACCCAATGGCCTCCTCAAGTTCAAAAAGAAGGCCGGGAAAGGAACCTATGGTAGCCGAACCTCCATCATTTGATGCAAACAAATTTAGATCCCAATTCCATGAAGGGAGATATCATAGGTTCATGAAGACAAAGAATGTAATCTATGAGAAAGGCCTTGAGTTGAGAGACGGGGAATACCCCATCATGAGGCAAATCACTAAAGAAAGAAGGTGGGAACTTTTATGTGCTCCTCTTGTTGACATCAGTGCAGTCATGATCAGGGAGTTCTATGCAAATGCTGTATAAGAAAACAAAGATAGTGCCCCTTACACAAGCTATGTCAGAGGAGTTGAAGTGAGTTTTAGCCCAGCTGCCATCACAAGGGCCCTCAAGTTGAGAACCATAACTTATGCAGAGCCCAGTTATGAAACCAGATTGCAGATGGAAAACAATCCTGATGAGATCTTGCAAGGGTTATGTGTGGAGAATACAGATTGGGAAAGAGATTCAAAGGGAGTTCCAAGTCACTTGAGAAGGATAAATCTTACTCCCGTAGCCAAGGGATGGTATGAAATAATGAGGAGATCTATCCTTCCTACTGGAAACGCCTCTTGGGTCACAATCAAACGAGCACTCTTGACATACTGCATCTTACATGGAGGTGAAATCAACCTCGCACAACTCATAGCCGACAGTATTCAAGAGATGGCCAATAGCACAAGCAAATCAAGTAGTCTTGGACATCCAAGTACCATCCTCAGGCTATGTGACAAAGCTAGAGTAATCTTTGAAGATGAGGACACAGAAAAAGTGAAAAAGGAAAAAGGAATCACCAAGAAGAGTATGGAGGGAATGAATGAAGAAGAAGATCAAGAAGGGGTGGTAGCTCCTAGACAAAGGAGATCACAAAGAGAGGAAGGACGAAATCAAGCTCATGATGCCATAGACATGAGCCAATTACAAAGATCAATTGAAGAACTATCTCAGCAACTCATGCAGGCTCAACAAGGCCAAAATCAGGGGGGCCAAGAGAAATATCTAGAGCCCTATCCAGAATTTAGAGAGCAATATTTGAAAGATAAAGAGGAACGAGAAGCTTGGCAGCATCAAATGGAGGAGAAACAAGAGAGATGGCAACAACAAATGATGACTCAGCAGCAAGAATTTCAAGCACAGATTCTTGAAGGACAAAAACAGCAATATAAAGAATTCAAAGAATCATATGATAAGCTGTATTTTAGTCAAGCTAAAGCAGGGGAATATAGTCACAACATGTATCAATGGAAGAATATTCATCACACTATGGGAGAAGTTAGATATGCACAAAGAATGGAGAATGATGAAAACATGCAAGCAAGGTTGGAGTACTTGACCCATAATTTGCCAACACTCAATCCTCAGATCAAGCCATTTGAGCAATGCCCTGAATTTGTAGCCAAGCAACAGGCAAGGTCTCATCACTATACTGAGGCAACTTTTAAAAGATTAGAAGAGGTTGGGCTCTCGGGACTCTTAGATTCTGTTTGGGGTAGAAGATGTCCTGGTGAAGAGATCCGAGATTATTCCAAGCTAGGGAAGAGACAGAAGAAAAAGGGAGAATCAAGCAGCAGTCACGATCATTAGAAGGTGGCAAAGTTCTTTCATAATTCCTCTTTCATGACCCTAATAAGGAGATGCATGTCTGAAACATGATATGCCTCCATCGTTTATGTCTTTTTACTTCATGCAATTTTTGTTCTTTGTTTTTATTTTAGTTATTTAATAAATAGCTAGAGAAATGCTAAATCTGCATAATGCTTGCTATCCATCACTTAGCTTGAAATTTTGTTTTGTTTCCCACATGCTTAAATAAAAGATATTTGTTTGAATTGAAAAGTGAAATATCTAATGTTGCATAAGTAAGAATGGAAGTTAATGGTGGTATATGTGTTTGATTAAATGCATGACTCATGAAATAATTGTTGCATAACATCATTTTCATTAAAGTGTGAGTTAGCTTGCTGATATAAAGACTCTCATCAATAAAGAAAAAAGCCCTTGAGAACAAAAACAGAAAGAAATGGAAGAAGAAAAAGCCAAAGTGGCAAGAAAAACAAAGAATAAAGGTTGGACACCAATAGCTTGGACCCTAGGACATATGCCTGTGGTGTTCTTGTACTAAGATATGCTTGGATGAGTAAATTCTAAGGGGTATTTTAAAACCCGGTCACTTAGATCAACTGATTTGGGATGGCCAATTGAAAGTCCACAATAAAGAGCAACTTAGATACAGAACATTTAGTTATCCAAAGAGAGGCTGGGCATCAATGATCCTAGGAAGAATTAGTGAGCCATATGTCTGTGGTGGAAACATGTTGAGTAAAAGAAAAAAAAATAAAGCCAAAGGCTATTACTGCAACATTAGACACCAAACCTCTAAAAGAATAATAAGCTTGTTAAGCATTATAAGCCAAGAAAAGTTAGCAATGGAATAATTAAAAAGTGAGTCTTATAACAGCAAGTTTAGCAAGCCTTTGAAGAAAGATGTATATTATGTAACAGCAACAATAATTGAGTTATCATTGTCTGCATAAAGATCCCATAAATCAAGTTCTGCTATATGCCTAATAAGGATATGTGTTCTTTTCTTAATTCATTTCAATTGCTCTTAATTTTGATGCTTGCTTGGGGACAAGCAAGATTTAAGTTTGGTGTTGTGATGACAAGTCATCATATACCCATTTTTCAAGCTAATTTCACTTGTTTTATTAGTCTTTATGCACTTTCTTGCATCCTAAGTAAGTGATTTGGAGTGAAAATGCATAACTTCTTTAAATCAAACAACCACCATGAAATTGATGTTAACTCATGAGGTTTAAGCTAATTTTAATTGAATTTTAATTGATTTATAAGCCTTGTGAATTTAGTGATACTTGGAGTGGTTGTTTTGGTTTAATGTAGGTGAAGAAAAGAATAAAAGAGAAAAGCGTGGCCTAAGAAAGCGTGACCAAAGGAGAAGAAAACGTGGTCAAAAAAAGGAGAAGTGTGCCGCATGTAAAGAGGGGAGGCAAGCATTGCCCTCCACAAGGGCACACTGCCCTCTAGGAGGGCAACATAAGGGAACAAAGCAACATAGGGCAACTCTGCCCTGCCCACTACAAGGGCAGAGCACAAATCTGTGCCTTGGAATCAAGAGGAACAAAACCTTGCCCTGCCCTCCACAAGGGCAGTATCGGGCTCACCAAGGAAAAAAAATCAAAAGGAAAATGCCTACAATGCTTGCCACAAGAGTTGAACACGGGACCATGAGGAAGCAAGGAATTAAGCCTCACTTTGGTACCAAGAAAGCCAAGGAAAATGGGTAGCGTGTGTAGCATCCAAGTTTCGAACTCGGGACGTCAAAGTGGAAACACTGCCCTGCCCTCCGCGAGGGCAGGGCAGCATTTTGTTGTGGCATGAATCTGGCGCACCAAGGCACGATTCTGGCAGCACCAGCAGCGCACCACAGCACAATTCTGGCGCACCAACTTTTTCTGCCCTGCCCTCCGCGAGGGCAGGGCAGCATCCTGCGCACCAAGCCTGCACCACGCCGCACCACGCACGCACCAAGCATCAAATCCTGCCCTGCCCTCCACAAGGGCAGGGCAGCCTCCTGGAAGCTATTATTTTTGGGCCAAAAATTGAATTAAAAATCCAATTTAATTCATTTCTTCACCAAATCAAAAGCCCATCCAAATCCCAAAATCCAAGAATAGAAAGTGTATAAATAGGAGCTAGTTTGATGTAATTAGGACCTTTTACTTGACTTTTGAATTTTGCACCTTCTTTGAGCTTTGAATTTTTGCAACCTTTCTTTGAGAGACTGGACCGAGATTTCAGAGAATTGGGAAGGAGAATTGATTTCTCTTCTTCCTCGTTCTTGCTTGGGCACTTTTAATTTTCTTGTTTTGAGTTTTGGGTGTGAAGAATTGAGGAAATTCTGTCTCAATCTCCATTCAAAATCTCTTTAATTCCTCTTCTGCATAATTGAGTTTAATTACAATTCCTTTACTGCTTCTTCTTCAATTTCTTGTTAATTGCTTTGTGAACTTGGATCTGGGAAGGCAATTGAGATGTAGACGTTGCTTTCTAGTCTCTTGAGTCCTGAGATCCCAATTTCCTTTTGGTTCTTCTATGAACCTTTGCTGCATTTAATTTCTTTACTGTTTGAGTTCTAATTGCTTCTAATTCAATTTCTGCTCTATTAACTGTGGCAATTCAATTTCTCTCTGTTTAGATTCTGCAATCCCAGTCCTCAAATCCCTTTTATATTCAAGCAATTTACATTTCTTGCCATTTAAGTTACTACAATTTACATTTCTTGCATTTTAAGTTTCAGTCATTTAATTTCTTGTCCTTTAAGATTCAGCCTATTTTACTTTCCTGTCTTTTAATTTACTGCAATTCTCCCCTCTCCCTTTACATTCCAAGCAATTTAGCTTCTGTTAAATACAACCCACTCAACCAAAACTTAATTCGCTTGACTAAATCAACCACTAAACTAAAATTGCTCAATCCTTCAATCCCTGTGGGATCGACCTCACTCATGTGAGTTATTATTACTTGATGCGACCCGGTACACTTGCCGGTGAGTTTTGTGTTGGATCGTTTTCCACACATCACCCCATACATCAAACAACTCAATCTCCAAGATCCATTGTTGAAGCATGGCATAACTGTGAGGCATATTGCCATATCTTTGGCAACTGTTACAGTTAAGTACAAATACTCGGGAGTCTTTACAGAGAGTAGGCCAGTAGAAGCCACATTGGAGGACTCTTGTGGCTGTTCACTCACTTCCAAAATGTCCTCCATACTGTGATCCATGGCAGTGCTAGAGGATCTTCTGTGCTTCTTCTTTAGGCACACATCTATGGATTACTCCGTTTGCACATCTCTTGAAGAGATATGGTTCATCCCAAAGATAGTACTTTGCATCCGTAATTAATTTCTTTGTTTGCTGCCTACTGTACTCTTTGGGTATGAATCTTACTGCCTTGTAGTTTGTAATATCTGCAAATCATGGCACTTCCTGGATGGCAAAGAGTTGCTCATCCGGAAAGGTTTCAGAAATCTCAGTAAGAGGGAGGGACGCCCCTTCTACTAGTTCTATTCGGGACATGTGATCTGCTACTTGGTTCTCTGTCCCTTTTCTATCTCTTATTTCTATATCAAACTCTTGCAGAAGCAACACCCATCTTATGATTCTGGGTTTTGAATCCTGCTTTGTGAGTAGATATTTAAGAGCGGCATGGTCAGTGTACACAATCACTTTTGATCCCACTAAATAGGATATGAACTTGTCGATGGCGTAAACCACTACAAGTAGCTCTTTTTCTGTGGTAGTGTAGTTCTTCTATGCATCATTTAAAATACGACTGGCATAGTAAATGACGTCCAGAAGCTTGTCATGCCTCTGTCCCAACACTGCAACAATGGCATGGTCACTGGCATCACACATCAGTTCAAATAGTAATGTCTAGTTTGGTGTAGAGATGATTGGTGCTGTGACCAATTTAGCTTTCAGAGTCTCAAATGCCTGCAGACACTCCTTATCAAAGATAAATGGCGTGTCAGCAGCTAGCAGATTACTTAGAGGTTTGGCAATTTTTGAGAAATCCTTTATAAACCTCCTATAAAATTCTGCATGCCCTAGAAAGTTTCTGATTGCCTTAACATTGGCAGGCGGTGGTAATTTTTCAATTACCTCTACCTTAGCTTGATCCACCTATATTCCCTAGTTCGAAATTTTATGCCCAAGGACAATTCCTTCAGTCACCATAAAGTGACATTTTCCACGTTTAAAACCAGGTTAGTCTCTTGGCACCTCTTTAGAACAAGTGCTAGATGGTCAAGACAGGAGCTGAATGAGTCTCCAAATACTGAAAAGTCATCCATGAAGACTTCCAGAAATTTTTCCACCATATCAGAGAAAATAGAGAGCATGCACCTTTGAAAGGTTGCAGGTGTATTACACAGACCAAATGGCATCCTTCTTTATGCAAATACTCCGGATGGACATGTGAATGCTGTTTTTTCTTGATCTTGGGGATCTATCCATCCAGGAAGCAGTAGTATTCATGACCTGCCAGTCTTTCTAGCATCTGCTCTATAAACGGTAAAGGAAAATGATCCTTTCTGGTGGCTGTATTGAGCCTTCTGTAATCAATACACATACGCCACCCTGTAATTGTTCTTGTAGGAACCAGTTCATTTTTTTCATTATAGACCACTGTCATGCCGCCTTTCTTAGGGACGACTTGGACAGGGCTTACCCAGGGGCTATCAGAAATAGGATAGATAATCCCAGCCTCTAGTAATTTAGTGACCTCTTTCTGCACCACCTCCTTCATGGCTGGATTCAGCCGCCTTTGTGGTTGAACCACTGGCTTAGCGTCACCCTCCAATAGGATCTTGTGCATGCATCTGGCTGGGCTAATGCCCTTAAGATCCCTGATGGACCACCTAAGAGCTGTCTTGTGTGTCCTTAGCACTTGAATTAGTGCTTCCTCTTCCTGTGGCTCTAAGGTAGAGCTTATGATTACAGGAAAGGTATCACCTTCTCCCAGAAATGCATATTTCAAGGATGGTGGTAATGGTTTGAGCTTGGGTTTGGGAGGTTTCTCCTCTTTCCAAGGGATTTTCAGAGGTTCTATTATTCTCTCTGGCTCCTCTAGATCATGTTGAACATCTTTAAAGATATCCTCTAGCTCTGATTCGAGACTCTCAACCATATTGACTTTTTTTACCAGAGAGTCAATAATATCAACGCTCATGCAGTCATTTTGGGTGTCTGGATGCTGCATGGCTTTGACAACATTCAACTTGAACTCATCCTCATTGACTTTCAGGGTTACTTCCCCTTTTTGAACATCAATAAGGGTTCGGCCAGTTGCTAGGAAAGGTCTTCCCAGAATGAGAGTTGCACTCTTATGCTCCTCCATTTCCAGCACCACAAAGTCAGTGGGAAAGGCAAATGGCCCAACCTTGACAATCATGTCTTCAATCACGCCTGATGGGTATTTAATGGAGCCATCAGCAAGTTGGAGACATATCTAAGTTGGTTTAACTTCATTAGTCAACCCAAGCTTTTTGATAATAGCTACAGGTATTAGGTTAATACTTGCCCCAAGATCACATAGAGCTTGCTTGGTACAAGTACCTTCTAATGTGCATGGTATCATTAAGCTTCCCGGATCTTTAAGCTTCTCAGGTAAGCTTTTCAAAATGACTGCACTGCATTCTTCAATAAGGTAAACTTTTTCAGTTTCCCTCCAATCCTTCTTATGACTTAAGATCTCTTTCATGAACTTAGCATAAGAGGGTATTTGCTCAAGTGCCTCTGCAAATGGAATCTTTATTTCAAGAGTCCTGAGATAGTCTGCAAAGCGGGCAAATTGCTTATCCTGTTCCGCTTGGTGGAGTTTCTGAGGATAAGGCATTTTGGCTTTGTATTCCTCAACCTTAGTTGCTGCAGGTTTATTGCCTATAGATGTGGGTTGGTAAGCCTTTTTAGAAGGGTTATTATCAGCACTAGTATGTGTCTGATCCCCCACTGGCATTTGAATGCCAGGGGTGGAAGCTGGAGTGGCGTTAGACGCCAACTCCTAACTTGTTTCTGGCGACTGAATGCCAGAACTGTGCTCCTTTTGGGCGTTCAGCGCCAAATCCTTGCTTGTTTCTGGCGTTGAACGCCAGGACTGAGCATGGTTTGGGCGTTCAACGCCAGCTTTCCACCCATTCTCTGGTGTTTGAGCGCCAAAATTATTTCTCTCTGGGTTCTTACTGTCCTCAGAGGAATTTTGGTTAGTTTGCTCATTTCTTGGCTTCCTGCTATCTTGAAGTGAGGTATTTAATGTTTTCCCACTTCTTAATTGAACTGCTTGGCACTCTTCTGTTATTTGTTTTGATAACTACTGTTCTGTTTGCTTTAACTGTACTTCCATATTTATATTAGCCATTCTTGTTTCTTGTAGTATTTCCTTGAATTCGGCTAGCTGTTTTGTTAGAAAATCCAGTTGCTGATTGAATTCAGTAACTTGTTCTGTAGGACTCAGTTCAGCAGTTACTATCTTAACCTCTTCTTTCATGGAAGGTTCACTGCTTAGGTATAGATGTTGATTTCTGGCAACTGTATCAGTGAGTTCTTGAGCTTCTTCTATTGTTTTTCTCATGTGTATAGATCCACTAGCTGAGTGGTCTAGAGAAATCTGAGCTCTTTCTATAAGCCCATAGTAGAAGATGTCTAACTGCACCCACTCTGAAAACATTTCAGAGGGGAATTTTCTTAGCATCTCTCTGTATCTCTCCCAAGCATCATAAAGAGATTCATTATCTCCTTGTTTGAAGCCTTGGATGCTTAGCCTTAGCTGTGTCATCCATTTTGGAGGAAAATAGTGATTCAGGAATTTTTCTGACAGCTGTTTCCATGTCTTTATGCTGTCCTTAGGTTGGTTATTTAACCACCTCTTAGCTTGGTCTTTTACAGCAAATGGGAACAGTAATAGCCTGTAGACATCCTGATCTACCTCCTTATCATGTATTGTGTCAGCAATTTGTAAAAACTGTGCCAGAAACTTTGTAGGTTCTTCCTGTGGAAGACCGAAATACTGGCAACTTTGCTGCACCATGATGATGAGCTGAGGATTCAACTCAAAACTACTGACTCCGATGGAGGGTATACAGATACTACTCCCATATGAAGCAGTAGTGGGGTTAACATATGACCCCAGAGTCCTTCTAGACTGTTCATTTCCACTTAGGTCCATTTTGGAGAAAGGGAGATAACGTGGATTTATTTTATTATATATAAAAATTTATTTTCGAAATAATAAAATAAAATAAGATAAAATAAAAATGAAATAAAAATAAAAATAAAAAAATAAAAATTTGAAAATATTTTGTTAAGATTTTCGAAAAATTGAAGAGAGAGAAAGTGGTTATGATATTTTTGAAAAAGATATTTTTTATTATTATTTTTTATTTTTTATTTTTTTAAAAAAGGATAAGATTTGAAAATTTTTGAAATTGAAATCTGAATTTTTAAAAAAAAATTCGAAAATATAGCTTAAAAATAGTTAGAAAAGATAATTTTTTTGAATTTTAAATTTTATGATGAAAGAGAAAAACACACAAAAGACACAAGACTTAAAATTTTTTAGATCTAATGCTCCTTGTTTTCGAAAATTTTGGAGGGAAAACACCAAGGAACACCAAACTTAAAATTTTTAGAAAATTTCAATAAAATTTTCGAAAATTATAAAAAGATTAACAATAAAACACCAAACTTAAAGTTTGGCACAAGATTAAATCAAGCAAAATTATTTTTGAAAAAGATTTTTAAAAGAACCGGTGCCCAATCATCAAGAACATGGACCAACGCTCTAGCCAATTGGGCAGTAAAGGTAACACTTGTTTTGAAGAGGTATATATATGTATTTTTTTTGGAAGACTAATGCTTTGGAAAAGAACAAGAAAAACAAGAAAAGACACAGAACAAGAAAAACTAAAAATCAAACAAGAAAAATAAACAAGAACAACTTAAAGATCAAAGAACATAAATTCAAAAATTTAAAAGGAAAATATAAAATATGTAATTGACACCAAACTTAGAACAAGACACTAACTCACGAAAAATTAAAAACTAATAAGGAAAAGTGATATTTTTGAAAAATTTTTGAAGAGAAATTAAAGGACTCAAATTTAACGACTCTATAGCATTAATACTCTATTCCTAATCTAAGCAACAAAATAAACCTTTAGTTGTTCAAACTCAAACAATCCCCGGCAATGGCGCCAAAAACTTTGTGCACGAAATTGAAAATCACAATTCTTCTCAACCTCACACAACTAACCAGCAGGTGCACTGGGTCGTCCAAGTAATACCTTACGTGAGTAAGGGTCAAATCCCACGGAGATTGTTGGTTTGAAGCAAGCTATGTTTATCTTAATATTCTTAGTCAGGATGCAGTGTTTTTCAAGTTCAATGGAAAACGGAAAAAGGGCATAAAATAAATACTTATTGTGCAATAATGGAGAATATGTTGGAGTTTTGGAGATGCTTTGTCATCTGAATTTCAGCTTTTCTCTTGTACTCCTCTTCCCACACGCAAGGCTCTTTCCATGGCAAGCTGTATGTTGGGTGTCACCGTTGTCAATGGCTACTTCCCATCCTCTCAGTGAAAATGGTCCAAATGCTCTGTCACAGCACGGCTAATCATCTGTTGGTTCTCGATCATGTCGGAATAGAATCCATTGATTCTTTTGCGTTTGTCATCACGCCCAACAATCGCGAGTTTGAAGCTCGTCACAGTCATTCAATCCTTGAATCCTACTCAGAATACCACAGACAAGGTTTAGACTTTCCGGATTCTCATGAATGCTGCCATCAATTCTAGCTTATACCACGAAGATTCTGATTAAGAAATCTAAGAGATACTCATTCAATCTGATGTAGAATGGAGGTGGTTGTCAGGCACACGTTCATAGATTGAGGAAGGTGATGAGTGTGACGGATCATCATATTCTTCATAGTGAAGCGTGAATGAACATCTTAGATAGGAACAAGCGTGTTTGAATGGAAAACAGAAATAATTGCATTAATTCATCAAGACGCTGCAGAGCTCCTCACCCCCAACAATGGAGTTTAAAGACACATGCTGTCAAAAGATATAAATTTCAGATCTAAAAATGTCACGAGATACAAAATAAATCTCTAAAAGTTGTTTAAATACTAAAACTAGCAACCTAGGTTTACAGAAAATGAGTAAACTAAGATCGATAGTGCAAAAATCCACTTCTAGGGCCCACTTGGTGTGTGCTGGGGCTGAGACTTAAGCCTCTCACGTGCATGGGCTGTTTCTGGAGTTGAACACCAGGTTGTAACCTATTTCTGGCGTTGAACTCCAACTTGTAACCTGTTTCTGGCGCTGAATGCCAAACTGCAACATGGAACTGGCGTTGGACACCAGTTTACGTCGTCAATGTTCGCGCAAAGTATGGACTATGATATATTGATGAAAGGTCCTGGATGTCTACTTTCCAACCCAATTAAGAGCGCGCCAATTGGACTCCTGTAGCTCCAAAAAATCCATTCCGAGTGCAGGGAACTCAAAATCCAACAGCATCAGCAGTCCTTTTTCAGCCTAAATCAGATTTTTGCTCAACTCCCTCAATTTTAGCTAGAAAATACCTGAAATTATAGAAAAACACACAAACTCATAGTAAAGTCTAGAAATATGAATTTTTCCTAAAAACTAATAAAATTATACTAAAAACTAACTAAAACATACTAAAATCTACATGAAATTACCCCCAAAAAGCGTATAAAATATCCGCTTATCAGTCATCAGCGAACTACGGAAGGGTACTCATGCTTCCATCTGAAGGGAGAAGAGAGAGAGAAGGGGTAAGAACTGGAGAGTTCTTAGTAAGGCCGGGGTTATTAGTTAAGTTCATTAATTTTGTGTTGCTTAGTAGGAAAATAGTAGAATACGGAGAAGTAGTAAACAGAAGATACAGATAAATAAAGAAGTTAAGAAATCAGAAAGCAAAACACAACAAAGAATACAAGAAAATAAAACACAGACACATAGAATAGAATACAAACAAAGAAATATCACATTCATACAACAATTATAATAAAGGAAATGCACAACCAAATATGATGCATGTCTGTCCTATGCAAGCCATGAGATCACGTGTCAGTTTACACCATGCAGCCCAACATTACCTAGGAACTAGTCATAGATATGGCTTCATCTCAGTAGGTGAATTTGGCCTACAGAAATAGCACTCCTGTAAGTGAACTTCAGCTTACAGGAATAGTTCAATCACAACACAACAACTTTCTATAGGTGAACTTCGGCCTGTAGAAATGGCACCTCTGTAAGTGAACTTTGGCTTATAGAAATGGCGCCACTGTAAGTGAACTTCGGCTTACAAGTATCAAACTCTCTGTAGGTACACTTCGGCCTACAAGAGCAACACTCTGAGATACACAATTGATATTCACTGTAGGTGAACTTCGGCCTACAGGAATAACAATGCTCTGTAGGTGAACTTCGGCCTACAGGACCTTTAGGGCCAACGAAAAAGCAGCAGATGAACATACAATAGAATATCATGCCACAAGACTTAACTCTTTATCTTTATCCTCTTTTTCTCTCTTCTCTTTGACTTTTGATTTTGCACTTTTTATCTTCTTTATCATCTTTCCACAATCATAAATCAAGCTTCACAACATCTCAGTGATCTCATTTCATAATTCTCTGTATACATCACAACATTACAATAGCACACTACTATTTAGCTTTTAACTGCCTCTCTTTCTAACATGGTTACAAGCTTCTAAATCTTGTTTCATTACTTCATATACTTCTATACCCTTTCTTATATCTTTCCTTAGGTATTTAATAAAGAGAATTAGGAAATTCTAGACTCAAAACTGCTTTCCTAAAACTTTTAGAGAAAACTACCTTTTTGTCAATATTTTCTTATCAATAAAAAAATAATATTATTAATAAAATAATATTTTAATATTTTAATATTAAAATAATAATATTTTATTCAACTTTCAAAAATTGTATTTTGAACCCTGAACTTTTAATATTTCACTTTGGCCCCTCAACTTTTCATTAATTAACTTTCAACTCCAAACTTTTTAATAATTATAATTTGACCCCAAAATCTTCCAAAACCAAATGTTTCTCATCCTTCCAGAATCCAAAAATATTTTTCCAAAAGTTCATCAGATTTCCATTCGATTTTTAGCTAGTTTTTCAATCTTTTCGGTAACCGATTTTTACCTAATTTTGACCAAACAGATGAGCGGATATTTTATACGCTTTTTGGGGGTAATTTCATGTAGATTTTAGTATGTTTTAGTTAGTTTTTAATAGATTTTTATTAGTTTTTAGGCAAAAATCATATTTCTGGACTTTACTATGAGTTTGTGTATTTTTCTGTGATTTCAGGTATTTTCTGGCTGAAATTGAAGGAGCTGAGCAACAATCTGATTTAGGCTGAAAAAGGACTGCTAATGTTGTTGGATTCTGACCTCCCTGCACTCGGAATGGATTTTTTGGAGCTACAGGAGTTCAATTGGCGCGCTCTCAATTGAGTTGGAAAGTAGACATCCATGGCTTTCCAGCAATATATAATAGTCCATACTTTGCGCGAAGATAGACGACATAAACTGGCGTTCATGTTTCAGTCTGGCGTTCAGCGCCAGAAACAGGTTACAACCTGGCGTTCAACTCCGGAAACAGCCCATGCACGTGAGAAACTTAAGTCTCAGCCCCAGCACACACCAAGTGGGCCCCGGAAGTGGATTTCTGCACTATCCATTTTAGTTTACTCATTTCTGTAAACCTAGGTTACTAGTTTAGTATTTAAACAACTTTTAGAGACTTATTTTGTATCTCATGACATTTTTAGATCTGAAGTTTATACTCTTTGACGGCATGAGTCTCTAAACTCCATTGTTGGGGGTGAGGAGCTCTACATCGTCTCGATGAATTAATACAATTATTTCTGTTTTCCATTCAAACATGGTTATTCCTATCTAAGATGTTCATTCGCGCTTCACTATGAAGAAGGTGATGATCCGTGACACTCATCACCTTCCTCAATCCACGAATGTGTGCCTGACAACCACCTCCGTTCTACATCAGATTGAATGAGTATCTCTTAGATCTCTTAATCAGAATCTTCGTGGTATAAGCTAGAATTGATGGCGGCATTCATGGAATCCGAAAAGTCTAAACCTTGTCTGTGGTATTCCGAGTGGGATTCAAGGATTGAATGGCTGTGACGAGCTTCAAACTCACGATTGTTGGGCGTGATGACGAACACAAAAGAATCAATGGATTCTATTCCGACATGATCGAGAACCAACAGATGATTAGCCGTGCTGTGACAGAGCATTTGGACCATTTTCACTGAGAGGATGGGAAGTAGCCATTGACAACGGTGTCGCTCTACAAACAGCTTGCCATGGAAGGAATTTTGCACTTTTGAAAGTGAGGAAGCATTATGTTATATTATACAAATTCAGAAGACAAAGCATCTCCAAAACTCCAACATATTCTCCATTATTGCACAATAAGTATTTATTTTATGCCCTTTGACTTTTTACAATTAAAACGAAAGAACCCTATTGGCATCCTGAATAAGATTAATAAAATAACCATAGCTTGCTTCAAACCAACAATCTCCGTGGGATTTGACCCTTACTCACGTAAGGTATTACTTGGACGACCCAGTGCACTTGCTGGTTAGTTGTGCGGATTGCAAAAGTGTGATTGCAATTTCGTGCACCACAAACCAAAGAGCAACATTTCAGCCATCAAATACATATAAAAAACACATCAAATATCGTGAATTTCATGGCTGGAAAGCCACGTTTTCCAACAGCAACAACAACAACTTCAGAACCATCAAAAACTTGATTTCCAAGCATTAAACAACAAGATCTCATTATCAAACCATCACACAAACACTCAAAATCAAGCCTCAAGCAACAAGATCTGATTTCACACTTTAAGAAAACATCCAATCATTGATTAATTTACCAAACTTTATCTCCTTTGCTTCTACCAAAAGTTGAACAAAAAATAAGCTTCCGAAAGTACTTTTACGCCTATTTTAACATCAAAAATAACTTTAGAACCATATGAACCATGAAGGCTGAAGCTTCATGATGATGAAAAGAAGGTTTTCCTCACCTCAAGGCAGCTAGAAATCACGTTTTCTTAGAGCCTATGGTGATTGAACAAGAGATCCTAAGAGAAAACATGGAGAAAACATCATCAGCTTGAGTTTCCACCATGGATGAAATTTCAAGGAGGAGGAGCAGCCATCATGCCTTGATTTACTCCATGAAAATCATTATAGAAATAAAGAGGAGGAAGAGATGAGCATTTTGGTCGGATTAGATTTTTGATAGGGGTTTTAGTTTGAGAAAGAACAGAGGTTGAAGCTTGAAGCTTTCATGGAAGTTCTCTTGGTTTCTCTCATGGAATTTTTGAATTTTGGCTTGTCTTAGAAGAAAAGGTGATGGTATTGATGAGTCTTGGGACCCATGGGGTTAGGATAAGCATTATCCTAAAGTTTGGTGTAAAAAATATCTCAAGAAAGGATAATTACTAAAGCTAGATGTATTAGAATACAAGTGTTTCTTACTTTTTCTTAAAGAACCTTTTCTTGGAGAGCAAGAAAGAAAACATGTGGTGGCTAACTCTGGGAGAGCCACGTATCACAGGGTGCTGACTAATCAGAATTTAATAATAAAATATCATTCTGAAGATAATTACTAAAACTAGATACATCAGATTACACTACTAAAGGATAAGCATGAGCTTTACTAGTATAAATGATACTAGTAACATGATAATCATGAGAATAAACGATATATGATGAAGCATTAGCATTGCTAAGTTCATCTAAGAATGCCGGTATTATCCATTACCGGTAGAATTCTAGCTCAGTTATTATATTACTAAACATAGATCAACATTAATCACAGTAGAGGGAATAATAATATAATATTCCGAATAAAATTATAATATATGAATATTATATTAATATAATTTCTCTCTCGAAATTCGAGACTGGTTCGTCACAATGAGGCTAACCACGGAAATAAGAAATTCCTAAAATTCCTAAAAAATCCATAAAAATTCCGTTTGATCCTGAAAAAGCGTCGTTTCTTCGAGGCTAGGCCGTTACAGGGGTCGGTTGCTTGACTTCCCTTCTGTCAAGGTGTAGACAACCAAATTTGAGCCACTATTAGCCACCATTAGGATCTTTTCTCCAAGCTGGAAAGCTTGATCTCTTTGAGACCAAGCTCTGATACCAATTGATGGTAATCAGTGGCTAAGAGAAGGGGGTTGAATCTTATCTCCTTTTTTTCTAAATATTTCTTCCTGCCTTTTAAGATAGCTTCAGGAGATATTTTTGCTTTTTGTCTCATAACTGGTTAGGAGATATTTAATTTTGCACTCTTTGCCTTTTTCCTCTCACTGGCTTTTTCTTACAAACCTCATTCTATTTGCCTTTTCCACCATGAGACTCAGACAAACAAAACTAAAGAAAAGAAAATAAAATGAAACACATTGAAGGAGAAGAACTTCTATTAGCTTAGGGTAGCTATGAGAACTCTGTGCTTTCTCTCCTTGATCTCAACCTTTGGCTGTTCACCCTTATTATAGAAAGGGAAGCTTCCAAGGTCGAAACCTGTTCAACCAAGCCACAAACATCTTCTCCAACACATAGCCGGTTCGGACAGAGAAGAGAGAGAGGGAAAACCAAAGCTGAAAACAGCATGCATATACCTCTCTCAACCCTTCTCATCAAGCTTCTTCAATCCGAGCCTTCCATCTTGAATTTGGCCCCAATAATGAATTTCAACCCTTGATGATTCTCTGATCCTTGACAGCTCCAACCTTTCCATATTTGCTTCTTTTCAATTTTGGACCAAGGCTTGTTGGTCTTTCAACCAAACTGTTTTGGGCTACACATTACTTTCCTGGCCCAATTCATCTTACTATACTATTAAATAATTCAGCCACATTGCATGTGATATTTTTGCACAAAGGCTGAATACTATCTTATCACATTGGGCTTCTATTGCTTTTTAGCCCAACAGATGAATTTTATTTTTCCTGCACACTCACAAACCCATTAACCAAACAGTTGAAAGCAAAATATTAAATTAACATTTTTTCTAATTAACATTTTTAATTATGTTTGATCATCATAATAAATCAAGTTTTCAAAACTCAACACATACAAGGGTGAGACCGGTTGACCGAGGGTGATTGGAGTTTATTTAGTGCTCCATCATCCCAACGAGCAACCTTTCTGAGGTCACTATAGACCAGGCAGTGATGATCTATTGTATCATACTCGGGAATGAGGTAGAGGTCGAGCGAGTGATTCGATAGGAGATTTATAGCATTACTTTCAATGCTTTCACCTACTCCAAGCGAGCGTTCTCGCACCTCTATTGCCAATGTGATACTGGCAGAGTGTGCATTGAGCACGATACACTCATCCATATAGAGAGGCTTATCTCCAAGAAGACCATGGAGTATACTTGGCAGTATGCACGAGCCCCGAGAGAGGAGCCTACTTCTCCACCTCAGCTGGAGCAGCTTGAGATGCCTCAGAGGCACTACTTCTCTCCACAGAAGTATTGGCATTAGCTGACCTCCTCCGTTGATCAGCTGAGGGTGAGTCATGAGGGCCACGCTGCTTTCCTTCAGCAGCTTCTGGCAAAGCAACATAATCAGCATCAGGAGCTCTCATATAGAGAGGATTTCCAAGAGCTATGCCAAATAGAGGAGACAGCCATCATGACGACTGAGGTGGTTGTGTTCTTTTTATTCTATTTCCCTATTTCTACTCTTATTTTATTACTTCTTGATTTCTATTATTTATTTTCAGTCATTTGCATGATTATTAGCATTTTTAGTTTTTCAAGTCTTAGTTAATTATTTTTAGTGTTTAAATTTTTGTTTGAAAAAGATATCTCATGTACTTCTCATTGAACTTGAATTCAAAAAAAAAGTGAAAAAGAAAAGAAGTGGTGTAATGCATGAGAACTTGAGTTTATATTATGAATTGTCTTATTTATTTAGATGTGGTGGTATTTATCTGTGATTTTAAATGCATGATGTTAACAGTACATATTTAAATTTGGATCAAAGCATGTTGATGCATGAGGAACAGGAATCTAGAGAACTATTATGAATTATCTAAATTAAACAAGAAATTAATCCTTGAAGCAAAAGAAATAGCAAAAGAATAAAAATAAAAAGTAAGGCCCAAGACTCTGAGCATCAATGACTAGAAAGGTTAAGTATGATCAAAAGCTAAAAGTGTTATTTTTCTAGCCATATGCTTATGGTGTAAAAGTGTCAAGGAATTCTAGAGACAAAGAACTTAGACTCAAAGCCAAGTGCAAATAAAGAGTACGCTAAAGGCTTTGAGCACCACTGAATGGGAAAATTCAACAGAAAAATCATAACTCAAAAAGTTCCCCAGTTAAGTGCTTATGGTATTTTTGTGTCAAGTAAAGTTTGAGACAAAATATTTATAGTCACAGCTAGGCTCAAGGTGCAAAGCACCAAAGAAAAGAACAAAAGAAAATGCTATGTTCAAGGATAAATCAGAGGTTAAAAAAAAAGAGAATTCATAATATTATTCAGATTCTAGTCCGAAGGACTTTAACATTCCTGAGCTTTAAAAGATAGTAAGATACCAAAACTGTTCAAGATCAAAGTGTCATTAACGCCACTCAAAGAATAGACAGGAGTTTAATTGAAAACTTAACTCTTAGGCCAACCCGTTTCTTAGGGTCATATTGTTTTCAGTTGCTTGAGGACAAACAACAATTCAAGTTTAGTGTTGTGATGCGTGAGCATCTTTTCTATATTTTCTTAGTATTTTAGAAATAGATTTGTTAAGTTTTTATGATATTTTAGTGTTTCAAACCTGTTTAGATGCAACTTTGATGCGCATTGTGGTTTTATTAATATCAAAAAAATTCAGGCGAGTTTGATAGAGTCATGCAGAAGAAAAAGGAGGAAATTACATGTTGTCAAGCTAGCGCTAAACTCTATTACTTGGCGTTTGGCGCCAGGCACCTCATACTTCGTGCAAGCTTTCTGTTGAGCTGGCGTGACGTTTAGCGCCAGGAAAATAGTAACTTCCACAACACTTTCTGCCTCAGCAGCACTAAATGCCGAGCCTGGCGTTTAGCGTCAGTAGCACATTTTGGAGTTCCAAGAAAGAGCTTCCTAGCTTTAGTTTTAGTTTTATTTATTTATTTTATTTTTATTATTTAAAAATAAAACACAATTTTTTAGATTTTTAGTAATTATTATTTTATTTTATTTTCAAATCAATTAGGTTAATATAAAATAAAAAATAGTATAATATAACTAAAAAAATGTTACTAAAGATTTTTTGTAATATTTTCTAAGTGTTACAAAAAATATCTGTGGTAACATTTTTTTAAGTCTTACAAAATATATCAATTGTAACATTTCTTTAAGTGTTACTAAGAAAAGTCTGTTATAACATTTCTCATAATATTACTATAGAATACCTATTGTAATATTTTACTAAATGTTATTAAATCTTTAGAAAAATATTAGTAAAACTCTTTAGTAACATAGAGTATATTTAATATTTGTTAAAATGTTACTAATATACATAGGTAACATTTTAATATGATTTGGTAACATTTTTTAAATATTAGTAAAAGTCAAGTATGTAGTAGTGAATGCTCTAATATAAGGGTAATAACTTCAGAAGATCCGATGTAACAGTTGATTATTTAAAACCAAGTCATCCCCCTGGTATGTAGGAATAGTTTCAAAATGGACAATTGTTGATAGTGACACATGACTCCAAATATTATTTTACAGACTTTTGCTTTGATAACTATGCTTTTTACAATGACTTATGGTGTAATTAAAATTCGAGTGAACTTCAGCAATGACGAATTTCACCTTTATGGATGGATCATCCTTTACCGATGGCTTAATTGCTTCTGCAATTGTAATGGAATTCATCTTGGAATGGTCTTGAGAAATAGTGGCTCTAGTGCAAGTGTGACTATCATTATATCTCTTTATCTCCCAAAAATACTTCATCTGGATCATGCTAACCCAAATTAGCCAATCACAACCACTACAAAAACAACGCCATGTACCATCGGCTTTACCGACAAATTTTATGGAGGGTTTTGATATAGAATTCGTTACGTCAAATCGTTACTAGCGGATTTACTTTTCTGACGGTAAATTCGTGGGTAATACTTAGAGGAAAAAGGGAAGGAATAGGCACGAACTTTAGCGTAGAATTTACTGTCGAAAAAGTAAATCCGCCCTAAAATTGAAAGTGCAAATCCTCTCCCCATTCATTTCAAAAGTCCTCTCTCTCTTAAAGCTCCCTTCTCCCTTTCTCTCTATAGTTGTTTCCTCTCCCCACCGCTCTAGCACTGCTGCTGCCCGTCCTGATCTCTTGCCACTACCTCTCCCTCTCACAGCAACTAGTCTATTCGTCCCCTCCCGTGGTACCATCCACAACTCTGTGACATTTCCTTTGCTGTCGTCGCCATCGCTCTCCAGGAACGAACTGCCGCCATCATCGTCCAGCATTGCTGCATCTCCCTCCATCGCTGTTAGGTTCCATAAATCTCCCTCTTGTTCAAATTATAATTTAAAATTTACTTACATGTTAATTTAGGATTTAGATAAATGTTAATTTAGGATTTGATTATTATATACTAATTTAGGGTTTAGAGTTAAGTTAATTTAAGATTTGCATTTTGGTTATCATATGCTAATTTAGGTTATATTCTTACTTGTTATTGGTTATTATAAAATAGAATTTGTGTTGATTATTATGGTTATAAATATTGGTTTGATGATGAAGAAATCAAAATAAATTATATGATTTAGGATTTATTTGTTTTACAAAGTTAGAGTGCTTTGAAGGTTTAGTAAATATGTGCGTTTGAGTTTATTAGTAAAAATGATTGAAACCTCTTGGTGGGTGGATTAGAATTTGAACCCTTGTATGTTGCCTTAATAATAATTAAAAAAATTAATAAGTTAAATTCAATTAAAATAACAAACCAAAGGTTAATAGATACTTGGTTTGGATGGAACCATTAAAGAGTGGAGAAATCCAAATTTTAGGATAGACTCTGTCAAAATTTTTATAAGATTTCGAGTGAAATTAAAAAATTTAAATTTTATTTTTGAAAGTTTTAGTGAATTTTAATCATTTGTGAAGGACAAATGAGTTTTATGATTGCGTTAATTGTGAAGTTGCTTGGTGAGTTAACTTATTTGATTTGCTTAGCAATGAAAAGATTTAATAAATGTTTTTAATTGGTACAGTTTAAAGCTTTACTTTTGCACAAATTCACCATAATTTGTTGTTGTCTTTTGTATCTGTATTAATATAGTTAAAGTTAGTGAATTTAATTGTGTTTTGACTAATGCTATGGATTGAGGTTGGTGAAATTGTGGGAATTGTAAAGATTGATATATGTCCAATTTTAGGAGAGGTTATGTCGAATTTGTTTTTGAAATAAACTAAATGTTAAATAATTCGTGTAGTATACATGTTGATTAGTGTTAGTAATATGTTCTCTTTGCAAATATGACGACAGGTAGTAGAGGTAGATGGAGTAGGTCTCGTGGTCATGGTAGAGGGCGGGCTTCCACCGAATCCCTAGGGATCGTCCGGTCATCGCCCTCTACCTTGACTACCCCGTTGACCCCTATGATGTCACAGGGGGGTCCAGCATACTAGCAGTTCATCATGGTCCCAAACCCAAATTACATTCCTCCTTTTGCTACGTTCCTCCTTTTGCTTCGTGCTCCCTACAGATCCAGCGGCAGACCCGGTAGTGGGTGATTCCTCTGGTTTACTGCCCGTAACTCGGCTAAGAATTTGGCCTGATGGCCTGCAGATGTGAGAACATACTATTTTAATCCATTTTATCCGTAATCTATTTTGAATTTGTTAAGGTTTATATATTTCTGTGTGTTTGTTAATCTTAAGTTTTTTCATTGATAGGTTCGTCCCAAACAACAATGCTTACATACAGGAGATCACCGAGGTCATTAAGTCTATGTACGACCAATCGTGGCTGACCTAAACTAAGATCCTTGCTAAGACTAGAGAGCGATAGTTTTAGAAGTGGGTGGAATGATTTTAATTTGTTGAACTAATTAACTTTATTTGAACTGTATTTTATTTCAACTAGATAATGTTGTTGAATCACTTTGTGTAGTTGAAATTTATTTGGGATAAGGAGCATGATCTGATGATCCGCAAGATCGTCGACCACCGGGCAGGGAAACGCCTTTAGCAGATGATGAGTGACATTTATTAACAGTGCAACAATGTAATGATCTGGATCCGTCACACATTAAGAAGGTGCTAGAGACCCATTTTTAGTATAGATGAAGGGTTCAAGCATCACCGGTTGACAAAAGTTGCTAATCGGCCTTCGCCGAGGTCGTCGAGGTATACGAGTGGTTCGGCGACTTTCATGAAGACAAAGAGAAGACTGGTAGATAATTTTTGTTAATATTCTGGTATTAAGTTATGTTAATAATATATGTTAATTAGTTGTTGGTTGATTTATTTTATTCATTGGCTTGAATTCGTGTAGTCTAAGTCGTTGGATCGTAAGTCCACACTGGCAGAAACTTTCAAGTATACCCATACTTTGAAGGCGAAAAAAGAGAGATTCGCTGACGAGTGATCTATAGCCCATTATGTGAGTTTCAATTAATTATATGTTTGAAATTTATTTGGTTTAATTTAAAGTCAATTAAGTATTATCCTAATCACAACGTGTGTGACACAGGAGGATTACACGCAGAGATTGGAGGCCGCAACCTAGCAATCTCAGCCGCCTAATGAAGACGAAGTTGCTAGCACAGAGACCTCAGAGGTAGATCCTAATAGGGGTTACCACAAGACCACCTCTAAACCCCACAAGAATCGCCGCTTCGAGTTGGGGTCGTTCTTAGCCAGTGGCCTCCGCTCCTCTGTATTGGCGGCTTCTTCTGCCTCTTCCACCAGCCCTGTCAATCCCCAGAAAGTTGTAGACTGGAGGGATGAGGTGCAAAGCTGACACAGAAGCTTCATCAGCAAGCAGAACAGTCAAACCACAGGTACAATGACCTTCTTGTACGTGTGGGAGGAACCATTGCCTTTCTCTCAAACCTCAGGGACAAGCTGGAGTAGGTAGATCGTTTGTGAGAGCAAATGGAGGTATACAACGCGCAGATGCAAGCTCGAGGCTGCGCACTGCTGGTAGGGCACTGACATCAGCACCTACTTCGCTGCCTTAGTAGGGGAAAACGACGACGATGACAATTACGGTGGTCTATAGGGTTTATGGATTTAGTTTTTTTTTTCTACTTCGTTGTATTCTACTTCTATGATATTTAGGCTATTTTTTAATAAAATAATTTATTGATTTCAAGTAATTTCAAATTTCTGCCCTAATTTTGTTATCAAGACTTTTAATAAAATAATTTATCGATTTCTACCGGTTGTGGCTTAATTGAGCCAAAAAAAATACACTACCGTAGGATTTTGGTGCACGAAATTGTGATCATCAATGGCGCCATCAACATGGTACGCTCAATTGCAATCTCAACTCTTTATCACAACTTCGCACAACTAACCAGCAAGTGTACTGGGTCGTCCAAGTAATAAACCTTACGCAAGTAAGGGTCGATCCCACAGAGATTGTTAGTATGAAGCAAGCTATGGTCACCTTGTAAATCTTAGTCAGGCAAACTCAAATGGTTATGAATGATGAATAAAACATAAAGATAAAGATAGAGATACTTATGTAATTCATTGGTAGGAATTTCAGATAAGCGTATGAAGATGCTTTGTCCCTTCCGTCTCTCTGCTTTCCTACTGTCTTCATCCAATCCTTCTTACTCCTTTCCATGGCAAGCTGTATGTAGGGTTTCAATGTTGTCAGTGACTACCTTCCATCCTCTCAGTGAAAATGTTCAACGCACCCTGTCACGGCACGGCTATTCAGCTGTCGGTTCTCGATCATGTCGGAATAGAATCCAGTGATTCTTTTGCATCTGTCACTAACACCCCACAATCGCGAGTTTGAAGCTCGTCACAATCATTCAATCCTTGAATCCTACTCAGAATACCACAGACAAGGTTTAGACCTTCCGGATTCTCTTGAATGCCGCCATCAATTCTAGCTTATACCACGAAGATTCCGATTAAGGGATCTAAGAGATATCCACTCAATCTAAGGTAGAACGGAGGTGGTTGTCAGGCACACGTTCATAGGTGAGAATGATGATGAGTGTCACGGATCATCACATTCATCAAGTTGAAGAACAAGTGATATCTTAGAAAAGAACAAGCTGAATTGAATAGAAGAACAATAGTAATTGCATTAATACTCGAGGTACAGCAGAGCTCCACACCTTAATCTATGGTGTGTAGAAACTCCACCGTTGAAAATACATAAGAACAAGGTCTAGGCATGGCCGTGAGGCCAGCCTCCCAATGATCTAAGATAGCATAAGAACAAGGATAGCTACCCCGATGAAAATACAATAGCAAAAGGTCCTATTTATAAAGAACTAGTAGCCTAAGGTTTACAAAGATGAGTAAATGACATAAAAATCTACTTCCGGGCCCACTTGGTGTGTGCTTGGGCTGAACATTGAAGCATTTTCATGTAGAGACGTCTCTTGGAGTTAAACGCCAGCTTTTGTGCCAGTTTGGGCATTTAACTCCCATTCTTGTGCCAGTTCCGGCATTTAACGCCGGGCAGTTTTGAGCTGATTTGGAACGCCGGTTTGGGCCATCAAATCTCGGGCAAAGTATGAACCATTATATATTGCTGGAAAGCCCAGGATGTTTACTTTCCAACGCTGTTGAGAGTGCGCCAATTGGGCTTCTGTAGCTCCAGAAAATCCACTTCGAGTGCAGGGAGGTCAGAATCCAACAGCATCTGCAGTCCTTTTCAACCTCTGAATCAGATTTTTGCTCAGGTCCCTCAATTTCAGCCAGAAAATACCTGAAATCACAGAAAAACACACAAACTCATAGTAAAGTCCAGAAAAGTGAATTTTAACTAAAAACTAATAAATATATACTAAAAACTAACTAAAACATACTAAAAACATACTTAAAACAATGCCAAAAAGCGTATAAATTATCCGCTCATCAGATTTACCGGCACAGAAATTTGACGAGTAGATTTTCTATCGGTAAAGAATTCACAAATAAGTTCGCGTTGTAAGTATAGTTTCTAAACCAACGGAGAATCCTTTTGTGCAAAAGTTTTGGTTGTCACAAGTAACAAACCCAGTAAAATTTATGAACCGAAGTATTCAAACCTCGGGTCATCTTCTCAAGGAATTACAGGGAGGTGTGTTTTATTATTGGTTATGGAAAACAGTATTTTTGGATTTTTGAAAGGTTTGAACAAGAGAAATAAATTTCAGGAATTAATAAATCAATAGCTAAGAAAACTCTTGGCAAGGTATGAAAAGTAGAAGTCCTATCCTAGTTATCCTTATCAATTGTGATGAGAATTGCTCGTTGCTCCCACTTACTCAACCTCTAACTATGAAGGTAAGTCAAGTGGATAAATCAATATGAATCCTCAAGTCCTAGTCAATTCCCAAAGAAAGACTAGAGTTAGTGGAATTCAAGTCAATTAGCAACTTCCAATTATCAATCAACAAAAGAGTTTGATAACTCAAGAGTCTCTAATTACTTAACCAAAGCCAAGAATATAGAAAGCTAAATAAAAATCATATATCAAAAATACCTCAAATTGCATTAATAAAAGAAATCAAATCTAACATGGAAAAGTTCAGTAGCCAATTTGGCAACATAAGTCATTAATAAATAAAAGCATTATAGTATCTAAAAGTAGAAGGGAAGTCAAAATAAAGGAATATTGAACCTGGTATGAAGAAACAATCCTAATGACTAAAAGAAATCCTAATCCTAAAACCTAAGAGAGAGGAGAGAACCTCTCTCTCTAGAAACTACATCTAATCCTAAAATTATAAATAATGAATGTTGTATTCTTGTTGTATGAATTGTTCTCCCATGAATGGATGCATTCCCCCACTTTATAGCCTCTAATCTGTGTTTTCTGGGCTTGGATTTGGACCGAAAAAGGATCCAGAAATTACTGGGGGTGACTTCTGCAATTTTCTGCACGTGGGGTCTGTCACGTGTTTGCGTGGGTCACGCGTTCGCGTCAGTTGTGTTTTGCGCTAGTCACGCGTCCACGTCGTTCACGCATTCGTGTCGCTGCCAATTCTTCAAAAACTCTATTTTGTGCGTTTCTTCTATTTTTGCGTGTTTCCTTTCTGTCCTCTAAGCCATTCCTACCCTATAAAGCCTGAAAATACTCAACACACAGATCACGGCATCGAATGGTAATAAAGAATAATTAAATTTAACATTTTAAGGCATAGGAAACATATTTTCACATATATCATAAAATAAGGAAGGAATTGTAAAACCATGCAATTCATATGAATAAGTGGGTGAAGAATTGATAAAATCACTCAGTTGAGCACAAGATAAATCATAAAATAGTGGTTTATCAGCCTCCCCACACTTAAATATTAGCATGTCCTCATGCTAAATCCAAGAGAAAAGAATGAAGGTAAAATGGTGGAATCTTGTGCAATGCAATCTATTCTAAATGCAAGCTACCTAAATGAGTTATGCAATTCTACTTACTATTCACTTATATATATATATAAAGCTTACAAATGGTTGAATTGATTCATATTTTCAAGGAATCATATATGTACAATTAAAGCCAAATCATATTAAAGCACAGTTACAATTGAGTTAAGTTAAGATAGTTCACAAACTTGCAAGACAATTAATAATTAAACATGGATATATGGGAATGAGCTATTGAACCCTCACTGGATTTGTGTTTACTCTCCAATCACTCAGTGTTTGGGGTTAATTACTCTATTCTTTTCTAGTCATGCTTTCTAAAACTTTGTTCTTTATCTAACCAATCAACAAATATCTAATGTATACATACAAACATCATGAGGTATTTTTCAAGGTTGTAATAGGGCTAAGGTAATGGTGAGGGTGTATATATACGGCTAAGTGAGCTAATAAAGTGAATCCTTGACTAGTCTAAGATCTCAGCTAACATATACATACTCTATTTTAAAAATCTTGCCTAGCTACCCAAATTTTCCCACTTGTGTTACATACTCATGCACCACTTATATTTTTTATTTTATCCCATATGCATTGATTCTTCTATTTTGCATTGGGGTACTGTTGTCCCCTTATTTAATTACTTAATAATAAATACTTCTTTTTTTCATATATAAAAACAATATATCAATGCACATGGTGTTTTAATTATTTTTATTTCACATGAGTATGCTCCCAAATTTCAAATAATTTTAGCAATTAATACTTTTTCCTATCATCCCATGTTCCCAAAAATGTCTCCACACTTACTTGACACACAATTTCTATCTTAAGCTAACCAAGGATTCAACTTGGGATTTTTAATTTGTTTTTCTGCTTAAGGCTAGTAATGTGGTTATAGAACAGAAGGGGATTAAAAGGCTCAAGAGGGCTAACAAGGGTGACGTAAAATGTAGGTTTATTTAGGATAAGTGAGCAAAAATTTAAATAATGGCCTCAATCATATGTAGGTATGTATCTACATTCTATATCAAACATATAGACTAAAACAAAGTAAAGATTGCAAGCATAGAAAAGAAGTACGAAACACACAGGAATAAAATTTATGGTCGAATGTAACCATACAATTAAGCTCAAAAACTCATGGGTTGTGTGTTCTCTGGTTCAAAACCATATATCAGTTATGTATGTCATGCAAGTAGAAATTAAGAGTTTCCATTCAACTCAATGTAAATCCTAGAATGGCTCTTATAAAAATAGGTATTTTCCTTGAAAAATATTGTCAACTGACCAACATGTATTGCTATATATATATATAAGGTGTGTGGATTGTTTTGATTCTGGTACACTAAAGCTTCTAGTTTACTCTTTTATTTTCAATCAAACCAAATTATCATATGCTAAAAGGGTAAACTAAACTAATTAATCCACATATTCTATATCTCAACTTAATAAGCTAAAAGTGTAAATTAAGCTAAATATCAAAGATATATACAGCCCAAAGTGCAAAATGCAGAAATAAAAATAAAAATACAGCAAAAGCAAAAGAAAAATGTGCACGTACTAAAAGACAAAATGAGATAAGATAAAATAAAATAAAATAAAATAAAATACAGAAAAATAAACAAAATAAGATAGAAGAGTTTGTAGTGGTTCACCAAAAAGATTCGCTAGAGATGGTGACGTCCCCACACTTAAATTATAGCAATGTCCTCGATGCTCTATCAAGCTAGGTGTAAAGAAGTGTCATCTCCAAAAGAGTGTGCTGGTGCTGTCTATATGGGCTCTGGCAGTGAAAGTGTCTGAGGCTCTGCCTATATAGGGGCATGTGGGCCCGCTGGTTGTGTCTGCTGAGGCTCCTCATGCTGGGGCTCTGCCTGCTCGGGTTCTGCCTGCTCAGGCTCTGCTCGTGCATCCTCTTCCTGGTCATCTGCCTCTTCCTCAGATGGCTCAGATGGTGTGTCAGGCTTGGAGGGAATGTCAGTGTGGCCCGATCAGATCATCAACTTCAAATGCTCAAAGTAGCGCTTGCTGCGACGCTCAGACCGCTCATATCGCCACTGGTTGCGGCGCTCCATCTGGTCCAGGCGCTCGAATAGGTGATGCACAAGGTGGTAGACGGGCTCGGGAGCATGTGATGTTGCAGTGGTGGTAGCTGGGGCAGTAGATGCTGAAGGGGCAGCGAAAGATGTGGATGCCTCAGCGGAGGCAGTGAGGAAAGGCGGCCTGTAGCCCAAAGCTTGGAACTTCCTGCTGTGAGGGATAATTTTCTTGTAATCGGCGGCAGTTGGCTTCTCATCTGCGAGCTCCCAGGGCACCTCAGCTCGGCGGCCTAGCTGAGTGATCAAATATGAAAAGGGCAGAGTGCCTCTGACATAGACCCTGGCCATGTAATACCGGATAAAGCGGGGAGAATAAAGGTCCTTACCCTCCATCACACACCAGATGAGGGTGATCATGGCGGCTGGCACCTCGATCTCATGAGTGCTCGGCATCACGTAGTTACTCAGAATTTATTGCCAAAGCCGAGCCTCATCATTCAGATAGATAAGCTTTATACCCTTTGGTACCATTGTGGACTTGCCCATGACCCATGGGACAGTAGGATCAAGAGCTATAGTCTGCTTTGCTGCATCCTAGTCAAATCTCAGGAATCTCATATCCTCTTCAGCCTTTTGGTAACCATCCGGTTGATCTGACTTAGGCTGGAGTTGGAGGATGTCTTCAATAGCTTCCTCAGTAATCAAGATCTGCTTCCCTCTGAGGTGCACTGCATCTAGGGAAGTTTTGAAGTAGTTGCAATAGAATTCCCTGACCTAGGATGCATTAATCTCAGTCAAGTTCCTTTCAAGGAAGAACCAGCCTCTCTGTTTTATCTGATCTGAGGTGTATTGCTGTAGTTCTTCCAGGATTTTGAGGGTCCTTTCCAGGTATAGGTTCCTGGAAGTGGCAAAAACCGGATACTTAAGCTCACAGTATCTGTTGGCAAACTTGACTTGGTCTGTGGCAGGCAGCAACTGATCTGCCTTTTCCTACGGGGTAAAATTCTTTTCCCGCCAGGAATCGTCATGAAGGATACCTAGGATAGTGGTGGAGGATTCGCCTCTTTTCCTTTTGCCTGTGGTTGTTTTGCCCTTTCCTTTACTTTTGGGGTCAGACATTCTGAAAAGCGGAAGTTGCAGGATACAGTTTAAGAACTAAAGCAGGAAAACAAGTAGGCAAATAGGATTTATCAATATAATCATAAAGGCAAAAGAGCAATACAAGCATGAAATAAGTTAAATATAAGTAAAATTTGGACTGTATGCGAGTTAAAAGTCTGAGAGTAAAAAAAAATCACAATCCAAAATATAAGATAAGTGGAATTCATGTTAATTAGGAAAAACAGTAATCATGCCTTGAGTTAGAAAGTTAAAGTAGTTAGGTAAAAACCAAAAGAGAAGTTAGAAAGTTAAAATGGTTAGAAGTTAAAAAGGAAGTTAAAGTAAGTGGCATGATAATGGGTTTCCTTGTTAAAATAAATTCACAAACTTGAAGAACAATCGACTCATATTCAAGCAAAGATTACAGTTTATTGATGATAGTTCATATAAATAACAGAATTGCAAAATGAAACAGAAATCATCAATAATGTAATCTATTAATCAGGGAACCAGGAAGAGGTAAAAAGCTAGCCCATGCATCCATGAATTAGTTTGGTTATAGCCAATTAGTGCAAAATTTGAACTTACCAAAACCAATGCATGAATGGGAGTTGAGGGAAACAAAATTGTTAAAAAAAAATTGGGTAGCATTCCGGCTAAAATTGGATGTTCCCGAGTGATAAACAACAACCAATTCAGTTCATATGACATTAAATTAATGTTGAAAAGAGTAAAAAATAGCAAGAACATTAAAGAACAATGTAATAGCAGCATCAAACATTAAAGAACAGCATATGAACAATATCATCATTATAGCAAATTCAATATTGTGAATCAGATAAAAATAGGTAACAAGAACGGCACAATTATCAGGCCTAAATTTACTAACCACATCCTAACTACCTAACCACCTAAAATCCACTACGATCATGCATTTCTAACTATCCTAATTTGAACAGAATTTTGAAAAATATGCAACTAACTAACTAATTGATAGAGGAATCGGTGTTCGGCAGAACCTAGTGTGTAGAGGAACAAAAGTATGGATCAGAGAGATGGTGGGAGTGTAGTGGTGGTGGCGGCAACACGGCGATGCTGGTAGGCAGTGCAGCGGCGGTCCATGGTGGAGGCAGGGGCGGTTCGGTGGTTGGATTAGGGTTATGGAGGGGAAGGAGAGAAAAAGGGGGCGAAGGGTTGGAGGTGGTAGGGTGTAGTAGTTGGCGGTTCTGGGTGGGTGGCGTGGTGGTGGCAGGTCGGTTTTGGGGGCGGCAGTGGGTGAAAGGGGGATAAGAGGTGGGGGAGAAGAAGAAGAGAAAGAAAAAGGGGGGGTGTCGCGGTAGTGGCGAGGTGGTGCGGTGGCAAGGGTGCGGCACGGCGGTTCTGGTGGCTGGTCGGTGGTGGTGGGTTGCAGAGGAGGGAGGAGAGAGTGCAGAGGAGGAAGGAAGAAGAGAATGGGTTGACGCAAAGGGGTTTAGGGTTTCGCGTGGGTTGGGTTAATGGATTCAAATCCACGTGAACGCGTGGAGCACGCGATCGCGTGATTGGGGTGGAAAGGGAATGACGCGGACGCGTTATTGACGCGATTGCGTGAGTGAGGTATTATGTAAGTGACATGAACGCATGAAACATGCGAACATGTCACTTGGAATTATGCTAAACGCACAATTCCAGCGTCGTTTTGGTGTAACTCTCTGTTTCCATTTAGGGGGCCGTAATATCCATGCAACCCGTATGCGTCGCCCACGCTTTCGTGTGGTGTGTGTGTAGTGTAAGTGACGTGATCGCGTCACTGACGCGAACGCGTGGCCCAATTTGTGCCTAATGCACACCAGCCGCACGATTCCAGCCCAATTTTCTGGGCGTTGGATCTTGACGCCGAATTACAATCGACGCCCACGCGTGGCCCATGCGAACACGTGGGGTTTTTTTATGCAATATGCAGAATGCAATGCTGATGTGTATGCTATGCATAATTCCAGGTTCAATAAAATAGAATAAAATAAAAAAAACAAACAAAATGAAATAAAATTGAAATTGAAAAAGGAACGATCATTCCATGGTGGGTTGTCTCCCACCTAGCACTTTTAGTTAAAGTCCTCAAATTGGACATTCTAGTGAGCTTCTTGTTATGGTGGCTTGTGTTTGAATTCATCTAGAAATCTCCACCATTGTTTGGAATGCCAACAGCCTCCAGGGTCCCAAATCAAGGCTCCCGGGGTGTTGAATGTCAGAATAGATTCCACGATCCCAAACCTTACTTTTACACCCGTTTTTGTCTTGATCTGCATTTTTCCAGCTGGGTGGTGAGCAATCTGAATTCTCACTGAAGCGACCAAACAGCTTCCGAGACCCATTCGATCGAACTTGATACCAATCCTTGCGCTTCAGATTGAAGCGTGGACTCTTATTGGATCTTGCATACCAGCTCTGAGTATGAACCATTTTCCTCTTACCCTTAAAGCCGCAGAGAACTCTAAGCTGGCCATCTGTTTCAAGAAAACCGTATTCAAGTGGAAAAGTAAAGATAAAGGTTAAGGATTTTACCCACTTGAAGTTGGAATTGGGTGGTAGCGGCCTTGGAATATGTGTTTCCAGTGGTTCTGCAAGCTCTGCTCCCTTGTATTCCTCTGTGAGTTCTCCCACTTCTTTGCAAACTTCTTCAATTGCAACCGTGTCTTGATCAGAGTCTTCGATTTCTTCCTCATCACTCAAGTCATAAGTTGGAGGTTGAGAAAATTTTACCTTAGCATCGTCTTCGTATTCACTTGGGGAAGGTTCTTCTGTCTCAAAGAAGTCACTTGCAGATGCAAGTTCATTACTAGGAGAACTTGACTCGTGATTATCATTATGGAGGAAACTCGCTTCTTGGGTTGTTCCGTCCAGTTCTTCATAAGATACTTGCTTTGGGGGTTGTACACTGTCCTCCTTAGCATCAATTGTAATTTCCTTGACGAAATTTTACACAACTCTGGATTCCCATGGGGGTTCAGCATCTCCTAAGTCTTCAACCAATTCTTCTTCTTCTTGGATAATTTCGGCTTTCTCCAATTGTTCCAGTACAAAGTCATGCTCCTTACTGTCCACCAGAGTTTCTAGTATCTCCTTCATGCTACGTTCGTCGTTAGATTGCCCACATGAAGCCATGGGGGTTCCTTGAGTATCCGAATGTCGGGAAGGTAATCGATTTAATGCTTGATTCAGTTGGTGAAGGGTTGCATGAAGTTTTTCCACTGTTTCTTTGAGACGCTCCCTTGATTCTTGGGTTGATGGATATGGACATGGTGCATAGGGAAGTGGTGGTTATTGGGAGCAATTGGATTGGAATTGGTGTGGATAAAGGTTAAGGTCATACGGGGGTGAATGGTGATAGGGGGCTTGTGAGTGTGGTGGTTCAAAGTTATGTTGAGGAGGTGGATTGTGGACATATGATGGGACTTGTTGGTAACTACAATGGGGTCCACCATATCTATCATCTTGGTACGCACCTCGGAATGGCTCTTGACCATAGTAATTTGGTGGGTGTTGGTTGTCACGAGAGGGTCCACCATAACTATTATCTTGGCATGCATTGTAGAATGGTCATCATCCATGGTATTTTGGAAGGTGTTGTTGCCTAAAGGGTTGATCAGATCCTCGTGGCTCCGTCCATCTTTGATTGTTTTGACCTTGATGCATGTTCTTGTTGTAGCTTCCATTCCTTTCAACAATATTAGAACCAAAATCAAAGCGATGGGGTGAGAACTCATAGTAACTAATAAAAATCAAAAACAAAAAATAAAAACAAATAAGCAAGCAAAATAAAATATTTACAATAACCAATAATAAGGCACACGTTTGCAATTCCCCAGTAACGGCGCCATTTTTGACGAGCGGATTTTCTATCGGTAAAGAATTCACAAATAAGTTCGCGTTGTAAGTATAGTTTCTAAACCAACGGAGAATCCTTTTGTGAAAAAGTTTTGGTTGTCACAAGTAACAAACCAGTAAAATTTATAAACCGAAGTATTCAAACCTCGAGTCGTCTTCTCAAGGAATCGCAGGGAGGTGTGTTTTATTATTGGTTATGAAAAACAGTATTTTGGGTTTTTGAAAGGTTTGAACAAGAGAAATAAATTACATGAATTAATAAATCAATAGCTAAGAAAACTCTTGGCAAGGTATGAAAATTAGAAGTCCTATCCTAGTTATCCTTATCAATTGTGATGAGAATTGCTCGTTGCTCCCACTTAGTCAACCTCTAACTATGAAGGTAAGTCAAGTGGATAAATCAATATGAATCCTCAAGTCCTAGTCAATTCCCAAAGAAAAACTAGAGTTAGTAGAATTCAAGTCAATTAGCAACTTCCAATTATCAATCAACAAAAGAGTTTGATAACTCAAGAGTCTCTAATTACTCAACCAAAGCCAAGAATATAGAAAGCTAAATAAAAATCATATATCAGAAATACCTCAAATTGCATTAATAAAAGAAATCAAATCTAACATGGAAAAGTTCATAAGCCAATTTGGCAACATAAGTCATTAATAAATAAAAGCATTATAGTATCTAAAAGTAGAATAGAAGTCAAAATAAAGGAATATTGAACCTGGTATGAAGAAACAATCCTAATGACTAAAAGAAATCATAATCCTAAAACCTAAGAGAGAGAAGAGAACCTCTCTCTCTAGAAACTACATCTAATCCTAAAATTGTGAGTAATGGATGTTGTATTCTTGTTGTATGAATTGTTCTCCCATGAATTGATGCGTTCCCCCACTTTATAGCCTCTAATCTGTATTTTCTAGGCTTGGATTTGGACCGAAAAAGGGTCCAGAAATCGCTGGAGGAGACTTCTGCAATTTTCTACACGTGGGGTCTGTCATGCGTTCGCGTGGGTCACGCGTCTGCGTCATCTGGAGTTTTTTCTCTTCCACGCGTCCGTGTCAGTCACGCGTCCGCATCAGTTGTATTTCGCGCTTGTCACGCGTCCGCGTCGTTTACGCGTTCGCGTCGCTGCCAATTCTTCAAAAACTCCATTTTGTGCGTTCCTTCCATTTTTGCATGTTTCCTTTATGTCCTCTAAGTCATTCCTGCCCTATAAAACCTGAAAATACTCAACACATAGATCACGGCATCGAATGGTAATAAAGGATAATTAAATTTAACATTTTTAAGGCATAGGAAACATATTTTCACATATATCATAAAATAAGGAAGGAATTGTAAAACCATGCAATTGATATGAATAAGTGGGTGAAGAATTGATAAAATCACTCAATTGAGTACAAGATAAATAATAAAATAGTAGTTTATCAAAATCCGACGGTAATCAGAAACTCAATATCGATAAATTCATTGAAAACAGTTTTGGCGATAAATATGACGATAATTACCGGCGGACAAAATAATCTGCTGGTAAATAATTTTTGGTCCGTTTATACCGTCAAATTCAAGAAGACGATAAATCCGATGGTAAATTATTTTTTGGCGGATTTATTCGACGAATCTAATAATAAATTTGACGGTACTCAGTACATTTGATATGGAATGTTTGGAGTTCTGATGCAAACATCCGACAGTCTACACCTTCTGTGGATAACATAATCTTTGAATGCGACAATCATAGTTTTTCGAGAACTAAATTCCATTCCCATAACCATCATCTACCACAACAGGAGGTTCTGCTACAATAAATTAATACCATGACATAAACTTAAACAACTATATATAAATATGTAAAATTTAAATATACAGATTTTAAATATCTAAAAATGAATATATATATATATATATATATATATATATATATATATATATAATTTACATGTTTACAAACAAACTATAAATTATATAATATGAATATATAAATACATATACATTTTAAATTTTAAATTTATAGTATGTATAAAACATATATAAATAAATATACACTATACAATATAAATATATAAATATATACATTTTCAAATTTAATTATATATAATATATAAGTAATTATGTAAACATATAATATAAATATATATAGATAAATATACATTTTAAATTTTAAATATAATATATAATATATAATCTATTTAATATATTAAATATATAAAAATATATAATATAAATACGTATAATATATATTTATAATTTTTAAATTTTAAATTTTAAGTGTTAAATTATAGATATATAATATAAATATATAAATATAATACATAAAATATATAAATATAATTTAGAAATTCAAAAATTACACATACAAAAAATAAACAAATACATCAAATATGCAAAATAATACTATTTATACTAGATATCTAAAAAATTAATAGGTCCTCACTGGCTGCATAAAGAACTTAATAATAATTATGTTATTTTATGTCAAACTTAACTATTTCAATGTTATAAAACTATTATATAATTATCTAAATTACATATTAACATTCATGTATTCAAGAAATTTTGTATTCAAAAAATTTTGGTGCATGTATAGCCTCCAGATCCAATGTACATATGAAAGATGACTCTTCGAATAGATGTTGATTTGTTACTGTATTTTCTATCTCTGTGACATCTGCCTTTATGGTGTCATCAATTTCATTATCATTTTCATTTAGATCAACAATTTCATAGTTGTTTTCAAACTCATCCTCGTTGTTACTGTTGTAATCTCTCGTTCGATATTTCAATTGGCTTTAGATTGTTTAAACTCAATGTACAACATAATAAACGACACTTGTGATCAAGTTTCATAATAGATTAAAAATATCTCTTGCATGCTCGTCTTGTCGGTGACATACTTCGTCTGAAAATGAACGAACCCACCAAAACTGATCGAAGATGCCAATACAAAATACACATACTTTCTTGATATATGTGAATCTAGGCATCGCAATTTTCTTTGGCGTTGTCGGTATCCAAGGAAATTTACCTGCTGGAAAGCAGGGTTGGGGGTATCTTTTTCCCCATGCGGGGTGGGGTACAAGTACTATGTAATAAATAGGGCGGGGCGGGGAAAGACGTACCCGACCCGTAGGTATCTATTTATTACTTATGAGTTTAAAATTACAAAAATATCCTATATATATATGTGTGTGTGTGTGTGTTGAAACCCTAACCCTAATCACAGTCTATGCGCCTCTCTTCTCACTTCACTTTCTATCAGATGAGCCTCTCTCTCTCATTGAATCTCTCCAGTACTTCGCCACCTCCTCATTTAGTACTTCTTCCAATCTTCCTTCTCATTGTGCCGTCAGCCTCCTCCCTCTTAGTCTTTCACATTGTTGTCCCTTACCTTCCTTCGTTGCTACCGTTGCTCACTGTTTGTTGCTCATAGCTTAGCGCCGCCTCTCTCTGCTCCGTGATGCTTCTGCCTCTGCTCCGCAACGAACCTCAGATCTGTCAACGACAACTCTACTTCAGCAATGCTTTTGTTCCAAGACGTTTCTGCTCTATAGCCGGCTACCTTACAATAAGTTAGATATTTCTGACTTTCTGTTAATTGAGAAAATATGTTTTAATTTTTAATTGATGAAATTATTATGAAATTGGGTTTAAAATTTGAATTCTGTTAATGTGAAATCAAGATTAGGTTTAGGTTTAGGATTTGGATTCTGTTATAGTAAAATTGAGTTTAGGTTTAGGATTTAGATTTTGTTAATTGATAAATTTCAGTATAGAGTTAGATTTGTTGTTGTGAAACTGAATTTAAGGTTTGGCTTCTTACTGTAAAATTGGAACATTAGATTATAATACTGAGTTTATTGGAATGTTATTGTATACTATTTTTTTCTTTTTAATTTTTTCTTATTTGTTTCCTCCAAACTTGTAGATATCTGAATATCCAGAGGTTACGGGGTCCCTGTTACCCATCACGGGGATGGAGAGGGTTTTTTGAGGGGGCGGCGGGAGGGGGCATGTCCCCGCCCCCATAGAGACCCATTTTCTGTAAAACCCGGTCTAACCGAAATTAATTAAATAATAAATTAAATAGAAGAGAATATGGTTGGAAGATTTAGCAATTGGAATTTGATAATTTAAATATGATATTTGGATTTAGTGAATTTTCTGAGTCGGAAAACATAGTTTTTTGTGTAAAAGCCCGTAGTGGAATTTTGACCGCCAGTACCGACTGAGATCTGTCTGGTACTACAGCTGAAAAAATTGATTATGAGTAAATAAGATTAAGAAATGAGAAATTATTATTAGGGGAGGTAGAAATATTTAAAGTGCGATTTAGAGCGCTAATTATAAAGGGTTTTGGCCCAAAATTGGGCAACGGACAAAAATAAGTGAACCGGGTCTAAGTGGGCCTAAGACCCAACATATATAAACATTATTTATGAGCATTTTAGCTCATTTTTCCCTAAACATAAGAGGAGGGGCGCTGATTTGGGAAGAGAGAAGAAAAGAGAGAAAACCTAACTCTCTTTGATCTTCAAACCACCATAACTTGAGCTACGGAGCTCCGATTGACGAGCCGTTTGCGACTACGCGTCACTCTTCTCATCCTCTACAATTATATCTAAGTTTTGTGGTGAGTATTTCATTCATCTCTGCCCAGTTTTCGAAATTTCCTATTGTTACACGTTTTTGGGTAGTTAGTCTTGAAATCTTGTGATTTTGGGTGTTTAAGGATACTCTAACATGAATTCTAAATGGGTTCTATCTCTACTTCATATGGGCTGAGGTAAGAAGTACCCAAACCCTTGTGATTTATCATTTTTATGAGCCCTAGGTTGATGTATATATGTGAAATTGGTTGTTAGTGAATTTGGTGATTTTGATGCACAATTTGGAGGTTGGTGTTGCTTCTGGAGCTTTGGTGAGGCTTGGAGCTAAGGGTTAGTGGAGACTTCCATTGAAGAGGCTCAATTGGTTTGGCTACAAGAGGTACGGTTTAAGTTTTATTTAAGTACCCTGTGGTGTGATGAAGATTCCTAGGCTAGATGCCCCTAGGATTAAGTTTGGATTGTGTAAATGGTTAGTGTAATATGCATAGTTGGTATGTAATGTGAATTAATGATTGGGTTGAGAATTGTGTGGCCTTGTATGGTTGGTGTATTGAGAATTTGATGTATTGGATAATGAGTATTGATTTGTGGATTATGCATTTACATTGTGAAATTGGGCCGGAGGCCGTGAATTTTGGGCCGGAGGCCGGAAAGAGGTAAGGAAGGTAAGTTGATGTGTGCATTGTATGATGACACAAGTGATTGGATGAATTTTAGATAATGAATATATGAATGATTGGGTTGGTTATTGAATAATAAGGTTTGAGGAGTTGAAGTGTGGAATTTGGTAATTTTGGTTGAAATTATGTAAATGAGGTATGTTTGGTTTTGGTTGAGATATATTATGTGGTCATATATGTGATTATGATTATTGATGCCTTGATGGTATGATGATACATGAGAGATATGCATGTTATGATATATGCTTGATGAATGATTAAGGTTGATTTGTGGGTGAAACCATGTGATAGTGCGTATGATATTGATTATGTATAATGACGGTTGATTAGAAATAGTATTGTTGGAAATTGGGATGAGGAAGGATGTATGACATGTTAATGTGTTTGTAATTTAGTCATTTGTTCGAAACGGGTAAAAATGGTTATATGGCGGTTTTGTGAATTGTGGTAAAGTGTTAATGTATGAGTTGGATAGGCTTGATGTTGATTTTGGTATATTTTGATTGATTTCAAAAAGGGTTGAAATTGGCATGCTTTGGTTGATTTTGAAAAGCGTTGAAAATGGCTTGTTTTGAAAATGGCACTTTGTGGTTTTGTATGAAAATATGGCTTTTGGGCATACTTTGATGGGACATAACTTGGACTCCGGATCCCCATTTTGTGCCAAACTCATTTAGAAATAAAATTGGATCCGGGGTGTCCATGCCATTCGAAGAACTGGTGAAAATGATTTAAAACGAGGAAGTTATGTCCGTTGAAAGATTATGGGTTTAATCTGTGAATTTTGTAGCTTTTAACTAAGAAAAATTTTTAGCAAAATGTCCCCCACGCGTAGGCGTGCTTGATGCGAACCCGTCGCTTTTCAAGAAGGCACCATTCACGCGTGCGCATGGTGTGCGCGTGCGCGTGGTGTGCGCGTGCGCGTCGATGCGCTGCACCCAATGCCTAGCCATTTTTCCCGAGAGTTTTGCTGGAGTTGTGCCAGTTTTGTGCGTGGGACACAAACGCACCCATGCATGCGCGTGGAGGACGTGTACGCGTGGCCCTGTTTTCATGCCAAAGTTGATTTCTTTTAGTTTTAAAAGCCAAATCTCATACTTCTAAGCTTCCGATCTCACCCCTTATGTATTAAATCATTATGATATGCCTAGCAATGAGAAAGGAGCTAGGGGATGTGGTAACTTACGAATGAAGCAATGGGAAAAGTTATGATCAATGATGATCAAAGATGATTATATGAGATATGGAGGATAACGGTGGAAGTGTCGTGTATGCCCTGAGCCGAAGGGCTATATTTATTGATAAATGGCTGGTTCTTGATTGAACCATGAGCCGGATGGCTGAGTTATTGCCGGGTTCGGGGGAGCCATGTTGATAAATTGGCTAGTTCTGGATTGAACTGTGATCCGGATGGCTGAATTATTGCCGGGTTACGTCAAAGCCATTATTTATTATGGCTGAGTATAAATGCATATATGATTAATGAACGAATGTGGTAAATAAATAATGATGGAAAATGTTGAATGTGAGTATGCTTGTGTTTTCTCTCTGGTTGTAAGGGTGACAGGGCACCGATACCCTCTAATGGCGATAGGGTGTTGATACCCTCTAATGGCGACAGGGCGCATATACCCTCTAATGGCGACAGGACACATATACCCTCTAATGACGACAGGGCGCAGATACCCTCTAATGGCGACAGGGCGCATATACCCTCTAATGGCGACAGGGCGCAGATACCCTCTAATGGCGATAGGGCACATATATCCTCTAATGATATTAATGCACAACAGATAGACTGTGCCCGGGTTAGCTACCGGACATGTCGGGTTGGCTTGATAACCGACAGATGATATCATCAGCCATAGGACAGGCATTCATCATTTGCATATATTTGAATTGTTTTGATTTGCCTATTTGTTTTGGATTACTACATCATATATGCTATGTTACCTAATTATGTGCTACTTGTTCTACTTGTACCTTATTTGTGTATCACTTGCCTGTATTACTTGTGTTTGTATAACTGAGAGGCCCCTCATGCTGGTGTCGGTGGATGTTGAGGGCTGTTCTTGATGCGATTGCATGATGATGATGATTATTGAATGAGATAATTTGAGCTCCCTTGGTAGACGCGGTGATGTGGTTTCACTAGCTCCAGGTGAGGGTATGATGTATTGATATAGAATTGCTGAGGCAGAACAACTGGTGATGGTTTTGTTTATGATTCTGAGTCTGATTCGTGGAAGATTCAGCGAGTTGGGAAACATGTGAAATATGAATTAGATTTAGCACTCCCTTATAATAGTTGCCTATTCATGGATTAGCGAGAACCTAGGATGGATAATTAGTGAAGAAGTTTAGGATGCTTAGTGAGTTTTATTGCAGTGCATTGTATTTATTTGGCACTTTTACCGTACTGGGAACCCATGGGCCCGGGGTTCTCATTCCGTATATATCTCTTGTTTTTCAGATACAGGTCCAGGTACTCAGAAGTGAGCTGTGGTTCGTCTGAGAGACGGTGAAGATCTTTATTTTCTCTACTTTGTGTTTTGCTTAGAATATCTCCACCTTTGTTTTGAAAAGATTATATTATGTATTGAACTCTTTTGAACTTGCCTATAGAGGCTCTCATGTTTCCTTTGGGAGAGATTAGGATATACTGTTGTCAACTACTTTCATACTGTACCCTAGCCGGCCTAAACTTTGCGGGTCACAACTAGTGGCTATTTACTTATATTATATATTTCTATCTGTTATCTATCTCTTAATCTCCTTTGTGCCTTGTCCGTATATCGCTTTCGGCTTCACGGTTTATCTTTTTGTTGTCGAAACGTGAGTGATACGTCTTCGCGATTTTATTTCTACTATTTTCAGGCTTCTCGATTAATACTCTTGTCGAAATTACCTATATTTATATATTAAAAATCCACCTGAAAGTTCTACCACCGTAATATCATTGACTTATGACTCGAGCATAAGGATTTGAATATTAGGGTGTTACATTATGGTATTAGAGCAGTTTGTCCTCGTGAGCCTGAGGGATGGAACTGCTTATACTTCAATGCATACTCTGAGTCTATGCCTGTGCTAGTTAGGGTATCTAACCGATACATCTAGCATGAAGTCCATGAGTGTACCTTTTGTACTTTGAAGCACTATACTTCCGATATTGAGACTGATCAACTTGATATCGATTGTTTGGTGTGTATAGGAACCAGATGGCGCCTCGTGGACCCGGTCGGGGATGTGAGAGAGATCGTACTAGTACGCAGGAATCGAAAATTAACTCGAATAACCCGGTAAACCTTTTGGCGGTATTGGAGAATATGGCTGCTGCTATGCAAGCCACTGCAGAGGCTCTTGGGCAACAGATAAACATTCATGGCAATGGCGGAAGTGGAGCTCAGGGCCTGATGACACTGGCAACTTTCTTAAAGGTTAATCCACCTAAGTTCAAGGGAACCACCAATCCGACTGAAGCTGAAACCTGGTTTCAGGCCATGGAGCGAGCACTGCAAGCACAGTTGGTGCCTGAAGAGCAGTGTGTTGAATTTGCTACCTATCTACTCACGGGGGAAGCATTACATTGGTGGTAATGGGCTCGACGTCTTTTGCAGCAGGGGAATAATCCTATCACCTGGGGTGCATTCCAAGTGAAATTTTATAAGAAGTACTTCCCGAATTCTACTAGGATGGCCAAGGAACTCGAATTACTACAACTGAAGCAGGGTACTATGTCCGTATCTGAATATACGAATAAATTTGAGGAGTTATTCAGGTTTTCTCGTATGTGTCAGGGAGCTCCAGGAGACTTCGAGGAATGGAAGTGTATTAAGTATGACAGAGGACTTCGAAGTGACATCTTGAGCTCCGTTGGACCGATGGAGATTAGGGTATTCTCTGAACTTGTGAACAAGAGCCGCATTGCTGAAGAATGTGTGACAAAGGCTGCTGAGGCAGAGAATGACCATTGGGAGTCCCACCGTAGGGAGCACAACCAAGGATATGCAACAAGGGGTCAAGAGTTTAAGAGAAGAAGATACCCACAACATTTTTTCCAAGGACAGAATAACCTTGCGACGAATAAGAATTCCCAAGGGAACGATAAGGGAAAACAGGCAACAGCTGCTTCAGATGTTTTGAACTGTCAGATATGCGTGGGTCATCACCCAAATAGGCCGTGCCGTTATGGTTCGGGTTTGTGTTACAATCACGGAAAGCTAGGACATTTGGTCAAAGATTGCCCACATCGGAAGAACCGGGGTACTCCCAGGTTCGATTCGCATCCCGATGTAATTTTAAACTAGTAGTTGAATTTCTGACTTTCTTCATATCATTAATATGAAATATTCATTCGTGATACATGACAAGTGTTGATAATCATAGAGTTTAAGTGGACGATTAGTCGAGGACCATTAGTTGCTGAGACGGAGCGATATCTAGTTAACTTAGAGGAGTAGCTAGACTCTTACAGGTTAAGAATAAGAGAGACATAGCAGAAGTGATTTGTATTATATTTAAGGGATCGGAAGTGTTGAGAACTGTATGGAGTTATTGTTCGAAACCCAGTGACAATAAATTGCAAGAAATGAGAATAGAGTTGATTCAACCTTTAGTCGCTCATCGTTTGAGAGACGAGTGAATACGAGACCAAATCCCTATACGAGAAATTTTTTTTAGACAACTCCCGAAGGAACAACAACAACAATCACCAAGGGAGGAGGTACGGAAAGCAACCTCAGAATAAATTGACTTATAGGTGATGTGAAAGCTATCATTCGGGAACTCCGTGTTGAGCTGGATTGAGACTTTGCTATAGTTGTGGAGGAGCTGGACACATGTTCTGGAACTGTCCTGAGAAGGTCAACTGGAATACTTCCAAGGGCCAACAACAAGGTCGTGTGTTCACTACGACGGCGGGGGATACCGCTAGATCTGGCGGTTTGGGGAATAGGTAAGCGAAAGATCGGTAACAACGTGTTAAAAGTACGATTAAGTTAGTATGTGGTTTTAGCCATCATAGATAGACATCTAGTGAATGTCAGTCATGCTAAGTTGTGGTTTAGTACTTGAGGAAGTAAGTGATAGAGCTAGTACTAGACGAGAGATCATAATAAAGCAGTAGAAACTTGCAGAAGCAGTAACACAGGATAGCTACGAATAAGAGCTATAAAAGTTTACTATAATATCTTAAGTTTGAATACTAGAAGGGTAAAGTAGGTTACTGCAAGTAATGATCCCCAAATAATTGAATTGATTGCGGTTGTGAGCTTTGATGGTTCTAAAGCAGATGAGGAAATTATCATTGATGTGTAGTTGGATTTAGATGATGAGAGAGTGCAAGTTGTCATGTTTGACAGATGAGTACTATGATGTTTGGTCATAGTGACCTTGGATTTAGATTGCGATTTATAATTATTGGTTTTAAAAGACGAATGTGAAAATCATTAAATTGAAATGCTGATGTGGTACTGAGATTGGTTTGAGGGAACTCGTGATGGGTGGTAAACTCCAGTTTTTAGGAGAGGTGCTGTCGAAATTTCCCAAGAATTTGAAAGAGTGTTGGTTATAGTTTCGAGAATGACCTTTGATTTGAGTAACTTTAACAAAAGAGATGCGTTTCAAATGCTTTTATAGATTATTAAAGGAAGCCGGATTCTTATGATTTTCTTAGCTTGTTATTTCAAACTCATTTGATTTCTAGAAATGAAAGGGGTTTTTGATTGATGAGTCAGAGACTTTATAACAGCAAGTCATGTAGAAATTTGAGGGTTTGAGAATAAGAAAGTAAGTTTGGAGGTTATGCTTGGAGTTGAACTGTGATTAAAAGAATTGGCTTGGCAGAGAGAGAGAATAGTGATGGAGTATGATTAAGGTGTGGTGATGATCTTTGATTGATTATAGTGATGTGGGATGATGGCTATGATTAACGATGATGGTAATATTATTGATGACATAATTTGAGATTTAATAGGGTGTGAGTTGATGAGATGATAAAAGTAAGGAACGAGGTTGTTGGTCGGCATTGAATGAATGACCGAGACCATCGGAGATAGAGAAATCAGAGCGCGGCAACAGAAGCGCACAGAGTAAAAAGACCATGGAACTGTTATGCGTTGGATATAAAGGCAGACTACGCTCGCGTACTCGCAATAATGGATGGAATTTTCGAGGGCGAAAATTTTTGTTAGGGGAGTATAATGTAAAACCCGGTCTAACTGAAATTAATTAAATAATAAGTTAAATAGAAGCGAATATGGTTGGAAGATTTAGCAATTGGAATTTGATAATTTAAATATGATATTTGGATTCAGTGAATTTTTCTGAGTCAGAAAACATAGTTTTCTGCGTAAAACCGCGCAGTGGAATTTTGACCGGCAGTATCGGCTGAGATCTGTCTGGTACTGCAGCTGAGAAAATTAATTATGAGTAAATAAGATTAAGAAATGAGGAATTAGGGAAGGTAAAAATATTTAAAGTGCGATTTAGAGCGCTAATCTTAAAGGATTTTGGCCCAAAATTGGGCTAACGGACAAAAATAAGTGAACCGGGTCTAAGTGGGCCTAAGACCCAACATATATAAATATTAGTTATGAGCATTTCAGCTCATTTTACCCTAAAAATAAGAGGAGGGGCGCTGATTTGGGAAGAGAGAAGAGAAGAGAGAAAACCTAACCCTCTTTGATCTTCAAACCACCATAACTTGAGCTACAGAGCTCCGATTGACGAGCCGTTTGTGGCCACGCATCGCTCTTCACATCCTCTAAAATTATATCTAAGTTTTGTGGTGAGTATTCTATTCATCTCTGCCCAGTTTTCAAAATTTCCCACTGTTACACATTTTTGGGTAGTTAGTCTTGAAATCTTGTGATTTTGGGTGTTTAGGGATACTCCAACATGGATTCTATGTGGGTTCTATGCCTACTTCATATGGGCTGAGGTAAGAAGTACTCAAACCCTTGTGATTTATCATTTTTATGAGCCCTAGGTTGATGTATATATGTGAAATTGGTTGTTAGTATATTTGGTGATTTTGATGCACAATTGGGAGGTTGGTGTTGCTTGTGGAGCTTTGGTGAGGCTTGGAGCTAGGGGTTGGTGGAGACTTCTATAGAATAGGCTCAACTGGTTTGGCTACAAGAGGTACGGTTTAAGTTTCATTTAAGTACCGTGTGGTGTGATGAGGATTCCTAGGCTAGATGCCCCTAGGATTAAGTTTGAATTGTGTAAATGGTTGGTGCTAATATGCATAGTTAGTATGTAATGTGAATTAATGATTGGGTTGAGAATTGTTTGGCCTTGTATGCTTGGTGTATTGAGAATTTGATGTATTGGGTAATGAGTATTGATTTGTGGATTATGTATTTAAATTGTGAAATTGGGCCGGAGGCTGTGAATTTTGGGCTGGAGGCCGGAAAGAGGTAAGGAAGGTAAGTTGATGTGTGCATTGTATGATGACACAAGTGATTGGATGAATTTTAGATAATGAATATATGAATGATTAGGTTGGTTATTGAACAATAAAGTTTGAGGAGTTGAAGTGTGGAATTTGGTAATTTTGGGTAAAATTATGTAGATGAGGTAGGTTTAGTTTTGGTTGAGATATATTAAGTGGTCATATATGTGATTATGATTATTAATGCCTTGATGGTATGATGATACATGAGAGATATGCATGTTATGATATATGCTTGATGAATGATTAAGGTTGATTTGTGGGTGAAACCATGTGATAGTGAGTATGATATTGATTATGTATAATGATGGTTGATTAGAAATAGTATTGTTGGAAATTGGGATGAGGAAGGATGTATAACATGTTAATGTGTTTGTAATTTAGCCATTTGTTCGAAACGGGTAAAAATGGTTATATGGCGGTTTTGTGAATTGTGGTAAAGTGTTAATGTATGAGTTGAGGAGGCTTGATGTTGATTTTGGTATATTTTGATTGATTTCAAAAAGGGTTGAAATTGGCATGCTTTGGTTGATTTTGAAAAGCGTTGAAAATGGCTTGTTTTGAAAATGGCACTTTGTAGTTTTGTATGAAAATATGGCTTTTGGGCATACTTTGACGGGACATAACTTGGACTCCGGATCCCCGTTTTGTGCCAAACTCGTTTAGAAATAAAATTGGATCCGGGGTGTCCTTGCCGTTTGAAGAACGTGCAAAAAATGATTTAAAACGAGGATGTTATGTCCGTTGAAAGCCTATGCACGTGAAAGCTCCAATGCTCAGCCCCAGCACATACCAAGTGGGCCCCAGAAGTGGATTTCTGCACCACCTATCTTAGTTTACTCATTTTCTGTAAACCTAGGTTACCAGTTGAGTATAAAAACTACTTTTAGAGATTTATTTTGTACCTCATGACATTTTCATGTTTTACATTGTATCTCTATGGCATGAGTCTCTAAACTCTATTGTTGGGGGTGAGGAGCTCTACTGTGTCTCGATGGATTAATGCAATTACCACTATTTTCTATTCAATCACGCTTGTTTCCATTCTAAGATATTCATTCGTACTTAAACGTCATGAATATGATGATCCGTGACACTCATCACCATTCTCAACCTATGAACGCGTGCCTGACAACCACCTCCATTCTATCTTCGATTGAATATGTATCTCTTGGGTTCCTGGTTCCCGAATTTGAGTACCTCTCCTGACAACAGAGTGTTCAAATTCTTGCATCCAGAGTTTTCATGGTATAAGCTAGAATTATTGGCGGCCATTCTTGAGATCCGGAAAGTCTAAACATTGTCTGTGGTATTCCGAGTAGGATCTGAGAAGGGATGACTGTGACGAGCTTCAAACTCGTGAGTGTTGGGCATAGTGACAGACGCAAAAGGATCACTGGATTCTATTGCAACATGATCGTGAACCGACAGATGATTAGTCGTGCGGTGACAACGCACATGGACCATTTTCACTGAGAGGATGGGAAGTAGCCATTGACAACGGTGACACCCTACATACAGCTTGCCATGAAAAGAACCTTGCGTGTGTGAAGATGAAGATAGTAGGAAAGCAGAGATTCAGAGACATAGCATCTCCAAAACTCCAACCACTCCATTATTGAATCACAAGTACTTTTTCTTTCATGTTCTTTTATTATATTGCAAACAAAAACCCTTTTCATTATTAATCTCCTGACTAAGAGTTACAAGGTAACCATAGCTTGCTTCAAGCCGACAATCTCCGTGGGATCAACCCTTACTCATGTAAGATATTACTTGGATGACCCAGTGCACTTGCTGGTTAGTTGTGCTGAATTGCAAGTGTGATTGCAATTTCGTGCACCAAGTTTTTGGCACCGTTGCCGGGGATTGTTTGAGTTTGAACAACTAATGGTTCATCTTGTTGTTTAGATTAGGAAAAATTTTGTCTTTTGGGTCAGAGTCCTTTATTTTCTTTTTAAAATTTTCAAAAATTTATTGTTTTTCTTTTAGATTCTTCTGTTTGAGTCTAGTTGCATGTTTTAAGTTTGTTGGTTTCTTGTCAGTTTTTATTTAAATTCCAAAAATTTATTTTTGGTTTTCTAAAAATTTTAAGTTTGGTGTTCTTTTTATGTTCTTGAATCCTTTGAGTCTTTGAATTTTTGTTCTTTGTGTTCTTGTGAATTTTCAAAGCGTTCTTGAGTCCTTCTTGTGTTTTGATCTTAAAATTTTTAAGTTTGGTGTTCTTTGGTGTTTCCTCCAAATTTTCGAAAATTTTGCATTAAATTAGTCATCAATTTTAAAAATCAAATCTTTTTAAATTGTCTTCAATCATATCTTTTCAATCATATCTTTTTTTTTTCAAAACTTTCTGACCACTTTCTCTTTCTTCTTTTTTTTCGAAAATCCTCATAAAAAATTTTCAAATCTTTTTTTACTTTATTTTTTTAGTTTCCAATTTTCTTTTATTATTAATTTTCTTTCGAAAAAAAAGATATATATATATATATATATATAATAAAATAAATAAAATAAATGCACATCATCTCCCTTTCTTCATCATGGAACTAAGTGGAAATGAATAGTCTAGAAGGACTCTGGGGTCATATGCTAACCCCGCTACTGCTTCATATGGGAGTAGTATCTGTATACCCTCCATCGGAGTCAGTAATTTTGAGTTGAATCCTCAGCTCATTATCATGGTGCAGCAAAATTGCCAGTATTCCAATCTTCCACAGGAAGAACCTACTGAGTTTCTGGCACAGTTCTTACAAATTTCTGACACAGTACATGATAAGGAAGTAGACCAGGATGTCTACAGATTATTACTATTTCTATTTGCTATAAAAGACCAAGCTGAGGTGGTTAAATAACCAACCTAAGGCCAGCATAAGGACATGAAAACAGCTGTCAGAAAAATTTCTGAATCAATATTTCCCTTCCAAGAGGATGACACAGCTAAGGTTGGATATCCAAGGCTTTAAGCAAGAGGATAATGAATCCCTTTACAATGCCTGGGACAGGTACAAAGAGATGCTGAGGAAATGCCCCTCTGAAATGTTTTCAGAATGGGTGCAGTTAGACATCTTCTACTATGGGCTTACAGAAAAAGCTCAGATATCTCTAGACCACTCAGCTGGTGGATCTATACACATGAGAAAGACAATTGAAGAGGCTTAAGAGCTTATAAATATTGTTGTTAGAAATCAGCATCTGTACTTGAGCAGTGAGTCCTCCATGAAGGAAGAGGCTAAAGTAGTATCTACTGACCTTAGTCCTCCAGAAAAAGTTGTTGAACTCAACCAGCAATTACTTACTCTAACAAAATAGTTAGCAGAATTTAAAGAAATGTTACAAATAACAGAAGAATGTCAAGCTGTTCAATTAAGGAGTGGAAAAATATTAAATACATCAACTCAAGGCAGCAGAAGGCCAAGGAAAGAACAACTGACAGAGGATGAATAAAATACTATCCAAAATCCCTCTGAGGACAGTAAGACCCCAGAGAGCAATGATTCTGGTGTCCAAATGCCAAAAAAGGGTGACAAACTGGCGTTAAACGCCCAGTGGATGCCCAGTTCTGGCGTTCAAATGCCAGAAAAGGGTAAAAAGTTGGCGTCAAATGCCAATTCCATGTTCAATTCTGGCGTTCAAATGCCAGAACAGGGTAGGAATCTGGCGTTAAACGCCAATTCAGCGCCCAATCCTGGCGTTCAAACGCCAGTAAGGGATCAGAGACCCACAAGTACTGATAATAACTCCCTCAAGAAGGCGTCTCAGCCTGCTTCTGTAGGAAATAAACCCGCAGCAACCAAGGTTGAAGAATATAAAGCCAAAATACCTTATCCTCAGAAACTCCGCTAAGCGAAACAGGATAAGCAATTTGCCCGCTTTACAGACTATCTCAAGACTCTTGAAATAAAGATTCCGTTTGCAGATGCACTTGAGCAAATACCCTCTTATGCTAAGTTCATGAAAGAAATCTTAAGCCATAAGAAGGATTGGAGAGAAACTGAAAAAGTTTTTCTCACTGAGGAATGCAGTGTAGTCATTCTAAAAAGCTTACCAGAGAAGCTTAAGGATCCTGGAAGCTTTATGATACCAAGCACATTAGAAGGAATTTGCACCAAGACAGCTCTATGTTTTCTTGGGGCAAGTATCAACCTAATCCCTGCATCCACTATCAGAAAGCTTGGTTTAACCGAAGAGATCACACCAACCCGGATCTGTCTTTAACTTGCTGATGGCTCCATTAAATACCCATCAGGCATAATTGAGGACATGATTGTCAAGGTTGGGCCATTTGCCTTTTCCACTAACTTTGTAGTGATGGAAATGGAGGAGTACAAGAGTGCAACTCTCATTCTAGAAAGACCTTTCCTAGCAATTGGACGCACTCTCATTGATGTCCAAAAGGGGGGAAGTTACCCTGAGAGTCAATGAGGATGAGTTTAAGTTGAATGCTGTCAAAGCTATACAGTATCCAGACACACCAAAAGATTGCATGAAAGTGGATCTTATTGACTCTCTGGTAGAAGAAGTCAATATGACTGAGAGTCTCGAATCAGAGCTAGAGAACATATTTAAAGATGTTCAGCCTGATTTGGAGGAGCCAGAGGAAACAGGGGAACCTCTGAAAATTCCTCAATTAGAGGAAAAGCACCCCAAACCCGAGCTCAAACCACTACCACAATCCCTGAAATATGCATTTCTGGGAGAAGACAACACTTTTTCTGTGATCATAAGCTCTACCTTAAAGCCACAGGAAGAGGAAGAACTGATTCAAGTGCTAAGGACACACAAGACAGCTCTTGGGTGGTCCATAAGTGATCTTAAGCGCATTAGCCCAGCTAGATGCATGCACAAGATTCTCTTGGAGGATAATGCTAAGCCAGTGGTACAACCACAAAGGCGGCTGAATCCAGCCATGAAGGAAGTGGTGTAGAAAGATGTCACTAAACTACTATAGGCTGGGATTATTTATCTTATTTCTGATAGCCCCTGGGTGAGCCCTATCCAAGTCGTCCCCAAGAAGGGAGGAATGACAGTAGTGCATAATGAAAAGAATGAACTGGTTCCTACAAGAATAGTTACAGGGTGGCGCATGTGTATTGACTATAGAAGACTCAATATAGCCACCAGAAATGATCATTTTCCTTTACCATTCATAGACCAGATGCTAGAAAGACTAGCAGGTCATGACTTTTACTACTTTTTGGATGGGTATTCAGGCTATAACCAAATTGCAGTAGATCCCCAGGATCAAGAGAAAATAGCATTCACATGTCCATCTGGGGTATTTGCCTATAGAAGGATGCCATTTGGTTTGTGTAATGCACCTGCAATCTTTCAGAGATGCATGCTCTCTATTTTCTCTGATATGGTGGAAAATTTTCTGGAAGTCTTCATGGATGACTTCTCAGTATATGGAGACTCATTCAGCTCCTGTCTTGATCATCTAACACTGGTTCTGAAAAGGTGCCAAGAGACCGACCTGGTTTTAAACTGGGAGTAATGTTACTTTATGGTGATTGAAGGAATTGTCCTTGGACACAAAATTTCAAACAAGAAAATAGAGGTGGATCAAACTAAGGTAGAGGTAATTGAAAAATTACCACCACCTGCCAATGTTAAGGCAATCAGAAGCTTTTTGGGGCATGCAGGATTCTATAAGAGGTTTATAAAGGAGTTTTCAAAAATCGCAAAACCTCTAAGTAATCTGCTAGCTGCTGACACGCCATTTATATTTGACACAGAGTGTCTGCAGGTGTTTGAAACTCTGAAGGCTAAGCTGGTCACAGCACCAGTTATTTCTGCACCAAACTAGACATTACCATTCGAACTGATGTGTGATGCCAGTGATCATGCCATTAGTGCAGTATTGAGACAAAGGCATGACAAAATTTTGCATGTCATTTACTATGCCAGTCGTGTCCTAAATGATGCACAGAAGAATTACACAACCACAGAAAAGGAATTGCTTGCAGTGGTTTATGCCATTGACAAGTTCAGATCCTATTTGGTAGGATCAAAGGTGATTGTGTACATTGACCATGCTGCTCTTAAATATCTACTCACAAAGTAGGATTCAAAACCCAGGCTCATAAGGTGGGTGCTGCTTCTGCAAGAGTTTGATATAGAAATAAGAGACAGAAAAGGGACAGAGAACCAAATGGCAGATCACCTGTCCCGGATAGAACCAGTAGAAGGGGCATCCCTCCCCATCACTGAGATCTCTGAAACCTTTTCAGATGAGCAACTATTTGCCATTCAGGAAGTACCATGGTTTACAGACATTGCAAACTATAAGGCTGCAAGGTTCATACACAAGGAGTACAGCAGGTAGCAAATGAAAAAATTAATTTTTGATGCAAAGTACTACTTGTGGGATGAACCATATCTCTTTAAGAGATGTGCAGACGGAATAATCCGTAGATGTGTGCATAGAGAAGAAGCGCAGAGGATCCTTTGGCACTTCCATGGATCACAATATGGAAGACATTTCGGAAGTGAGCGAACAGCCACAAAAGTCCTCCAATGCGGCTTCTACTGGCCTACTCTCTATAAAGACTCCCGAGAGTTTGTACAGAACTGTGATAGTTGCCAAAGAGCTTGTAATCTGCCTCATGGTTACGCCATGCCTCATCAAGGGATCTTAGAGATTGAATTGTTTGATGTACGGGGTATTGACTTCATGGGGCCTTTCCCACCTTCATACTCAAACACTTATATTCTGGTGGCAGTAGACTATGTATCTAAATGGGTAGAGGCAATTGTAACACCCACTAGTGATACTAAAACAGTGCTAAAGTTCCTCTAGAAACACATCTTCAGTAGATTTGGTGTCCTCAGAGCACTAATCAGTGATGGAGGCACTCATTTCTGCAGTAAACAGCTTTACTTTGCTATGGTCCGGTATGGAATTAGCCACAAGGTAGAAACTCCATATCATCCATAGACAAATGGGCAAACTGTGGTCTCTAATAGAGAACTAAAAAGGATTCTGGAACGGACTGTAATGGCCTGTAGAAAGGATTGGGCAAAAAGCTTGGATGATGCTCTGTGGGTATACAGAACAGCATTCAAGACTTCTATAGGAACTTCTCCATACCAACTTGTGTATGGCAAAGCCTGTCATCTGCCTATGGAATTGGAACACAAAGCCTACTAGGCAACCAGATTCCTAAACCTTGATGCTAAATTAGCAGGAGAGAAAAGATTGCTCTAGTTGAATGAGCTAGAAGAGTTCAGACTCAATGCTTTCGAAAATGCAAAAATTTACAAGGAGAAAGCAAAAAGGTGGCATGATAAGAAATTGTCATTCAGAGTGTTTGAACCGGGAAAAAAAATCCTATTATTTAACTCTAGACTCAGACTATTCCCTGGGAAATTAAAATCCCGATGGAGGGGGCCATATTAGATTACAGGTGTGTCACCATATGGATATGTGGAGTTTCAGGATATTGGTTCTGACAAAAGATTCATTGTTAATGGGCAAAGAGTCAAGCACTATCTTGAAAGCAATATTGAGCAAGAGTGCTCAAAACTGAGACTTGCTAAAGACAATAAAGAAGCGCTTGTTGGGAGGCAACCCAGCCATTGGTTAAGCATATTTATTTTCTAAATAATAATTATAAGAATTTAATACAAAATTTATCTTCCATTACAGGAGCTCACAGAGTTACAGAAGAATTCAGAGCAAAAAATAGAGAAAAGATGCTCACTAGCAGAAAAACGCCAGAAAGGAGCATTTTTGGGCGTTAAACGCCAGAATGGGTGCCATTCTGGGCGTTTAACGCCAGACTTGCAGCATCCAGGGCGTTAACGCCCAGTGAAAAAGGAATTCTGGCATTTAAAAGCCAGTCAGGGTACCTGTTTGGGCGTTTAAACGCCTAGTGAGGAAGGAAAACTGGCGTTTAAACGCCAGCCAGGGTACCTGGCTGGGCGTTTAAATGCCCAGTAAGGAAGGAAAATTGGCGGTTAAACGCCAGCCAGGTAATGAGCGGATATTTTATACGCTTTTGGGGGTAATTTCATGTAGATTTTAGCATGTTTTAATTGGTTTTTAGTAGAATATTATTGGTTTTTAGGCAAAAATCATATTTCTGGACTTTACTATGAGTTTGTGTGTTTTTCTGTGATTTCAGGTATTTTCTGGCTGAAATTGAGGGAGCTGAGCAAAAATCTGAGTTAGGCTGAAAAAGGACTGCTGATGCTGTTGGATCCTGACCTCTCTGCACTCGAAATAGATTTTCTGGAGCTACAGGAGTCCAATTGGAGCGCTCTCAATGGCGTTGGAAAGTAGACATCCAGGGCTTTCCAGCAATATATAATAGTTCATACTTTGCGCGAAGATAGATGACGTAACTTGGCGTTGAACGCCAAGTACATGCTGCTATCTGGAGTTAAACGCCAGAAACACGTCATGATTCGGAGTTGAACGCCCAAAACACGTTATAACTTGGAGTTCAACTCCAAGAAAAGCCTCAGTTCGTGGATAGCTTTAGTCTCAGCCCCAGCACACACCAAGTGGGCCCCAGAAGTGGATTTCTGCACCAATTATCTTAGTTTACTCATTTTCTGTAAACCTAGGTTACTAGTTTACTATTTAAACAACTTTTAGAGACTTATTTTGTACCTCATGACATTTTCAGATCTGAATTACATACTTTTTGACGGCATGAGTCTCTAAACTCCATTGTTGGGGGTGAGGAGCTCTGCAGCGTCTCGATGAATTAATGCAATTGTTTCTATTTCACTCAAACGTGTGTATGGTCCGATCTAAGATGTTTATTCGCGCTTAATTATGAAAGAGGTGAAGATCCGTGACACTCATCACCTCCCTCAATCTATGAACGTGTAACTGACAAACACCTCCGTTCTACATCAGACTGAATGAGCTTCTCTTAGATTCTTTAATCGGAATCTCCGCGGTATAAGCTAGAATTGATGGCGGCCACTCTTGAGAATCCGGAAGGTCTAAACCTTGTCTGTGGTATTCCAAGTAGGATTCAAGGATTGAATGGCTGTGACGTGCTTCAAACTCGCGATTGCTGGGCGTGATGACAAACGCAAAAGGATCAATGGATCCTATTCCAACATGATCGAGAACCAACAGCTGATTAGCCGTGCTGTGATAGAGCATTGATCTAGCCATAAACTTGATAGCTACGATTTAGGAAATTGCACAATCGGCAAAAATTCCTTCCGGCAAGTGCACCGGTTATCGTCAAGTAAAAACTCACAATAGAGTGAGGTCGAATCCCACAAGGATTGGTTGAATGAGCAATTCGGATTAGAAGTGTGTTCTAGTTGAGCGGAATCAAGATTTAGATGAGAATTGCGGAATCTTAAATTGCATGAATTAAAGAGCGAGAAGTTAAAGTGCTGAAATTAAAAGGGGATGGGGTGATTGCATGAATTGAAATTGCAGAATGCAAATAGAAAGGTAGATCAGAAATGGGAGTTCATTGGGTGTTAGGAGATATTGAGATCTCCGAATCAAAACATTTTTATCTCATCCTCAACCAATGCATTCATTGAACTTTGCTTGGCAATCTTATATGATTGGATCACAATCCCTTGGATCACCAATTCTCTCTAAAAACAAACAAATTCCCAATCCCTTGGTTTAAATGTTCATAAGAAGAGATGATGCTCGATCACTGATTATACCACACAGTTTCATGAACCACAATTTGGTAGGATTACATGTCACAATATCCATCCAAACCCCAATCCAATTCACTGTGAGAAAGCTTCTCTAGCATGAATCCTCCATTCCTTTCCCAAGGTTCCGAAGGATTCCAATTATGGGTAATTTCTTTCCCAAGACAACTACCCAATGGAATTAGATCGAGAAGCTTTCTAACAAAATTCAAGAGAAAAGATTGAAGAAGAAGATAAAACTATTATTGATTCATTGAATTACAATAGAGCTCCCTAACCCAATGAAAGGGGTTTAGTGATTCATAGCTCAGAATTCAATTACAAAATTGATGAAAAATTCTCAAGTGTCAAAAAAGTTTTTAACTAACTTAAATTCTATCCTATTTATACACTTTCTAAAATGAGCTTCTGTTGTGTTTCTTGGGCTTTGAGGCCTTTCCTTGATTTCCTTTTGCTTTGGGTTTATGATCCATAATCCTGATGAGGCTGCTGATCCAATTCTGTAACATTCATTGAGCCAATTTAGTGATAATCAAGTAATGATACATGACTCAACAAATTGAAGTTCCAGACTCATCAATTCTTTAGGCCCAATCCCATAAACCATGATATTCAATTGGGTTTCATACCAGAGTATGTTTAAGTTAATGTTTGTGCTCAAATGCTAACTTAAACTTCAATATATTTGGCCCAGAAACCCTTTCAAAAGGTGGCGTTTAAGTTGTAGTTTAAGTTTCAGTTTAAGGTTAAACTGAAGCTTAAACGTGGAAATGGAAGAAAGCAATCCTGGAGGGTAAATAATCGAACACGTTTAAGCTTCAGTTTAAGGTTAAACTGAAGCTAAAACGTGGAAATGAAGATTGCAACCCTGGAGGAGAAATGTTGGTCGAACACGTTTAAGCTCCAGTTTAAGGTTAAACTGGAGCTTAAACGTGGAATGCTTCCTGGAGGGTGAGATGTCGAACACGTTTAAGCTCCAGTTTAACCTTAAACTGGAGCTTAAACGTGGGAATGAAGGAAGCAACCCAGGAGGAGAAATGTCGAACACGTTTAAGCTCCAGTTTAACCTTAAACTGGAGCTTAAACGTGGAAATGAGAAAGCACACCCTGGAGTGGAAAAAACGCCGAACACGTTTAACCTCCAATTTAAGGTTAAACTGGAGGTTAAACGTGGAAATGCTCCCTTGGTGCCATTCTCATTCTGGCGTTTAACCTTCAGTTTAAGGTTAAACTGGAGGTTAAACGCCAGTTTCCTCTTTTCTCAGCTCTCATGATTCTGGCGTTTAACTTCCAGTTTAACCTTAAACTGGAGGTTAAACGCCACTTTCAGTTTTGGTGCATTTCTTATTCTGGCGTTTAACTTCCAGTTTAAGGTTAAACTGGAGGTTAAACGCCACTTTCAGCATTATATGGCTTGGCAGTTTAAGTTCCAGTTTAAGCTTAAACTGGAACTTAAACTCCACATGTGATCTTCAAGCTTCCTTTATTGATTTTGTTGCTTCCTTGCCTAGCCTCTTCTTCCCTGAAATCATCCAAACAACTGCATCAAAGTCTTGCAAAATTTCATGAGAATTCTTCCATTCATAGCATTCAAGTAATATCACTAAAAACTCATGGAATTTGCATCAAAATCATACTGTTTGGATGATTCATTACTTTGTTGTTCATTTAACCATTCTTGGTTACTTTAAGCTCAAGAAAATGCATAAAACAACTAAAACTAACAGAAAAATGCTAGTGAAACTAGCCTAAGATGCCTTGGCATCACAACACCAAACTTAATACTTGCTTGTCCCTAAGCAAGTCCTGAGTTATTTGAGAAGAAAGTATGAAACAAAAAGCAATTACCTTGGCTATATTAGCAAGCATTTGAAGTTCATTAGAAGTGTTTTATGCAGAAAGTTGCAGCATCACTTTTTCATTCTTATTAGGTAAAATTATCACTTTTTCATTGCATCCATTAAACACTGCTATGGCCTCTTGTTATTCTTATGTCCTTGGCACTTTTCCCTTCTTTGTTTTTCTTTTTCTTAGAGCTCATTTGCTCCTTGTTTGCTCAGTGTCATGTGTTGCACAAGCCTTTGGCATTTTCTTTTTCTTATCAGTGCACTACACATATCCACTACAGGCATTTTGGTTCACATTTCTTCTTGAGACATTGGTGCCCAGCACCTCTTTGTGTGACTAAATGTTTTGTATTTAGGTTGCTCTTGATAATGGACTTTTGGTTGATAATCCCGGGTTAGTTAACCCAAGTTACCAAGTGTTGAAACACTCCTCAGAACCTATTCATCCAAGCATATCCTTAATACATAAACACCACAGGCATTTATCTCAGAAGTTCAAACCATTGGTGCCTAGCTTATTTTCTCAATTCTTTTTCTTGCTTTTTGGTTGCCCTTTTTCAGTGGCTTTTTTTTCTTCTTCTTTTTCTTTCTTTTTCATGGCCAAAGACATTTATTTATCAAGATCCATAGACAGTATTCAACTTCTACACAAAAATGATAATTCTACACTCAATTTTCAGTGAGCTGACTAAACAATCAAGCATGCATACCACCACTTAATTCTACTTGATTTGTCACTAATTGAGCCAAGTTACTTTTGTTCAAACTTTTCTTTTATTTTTGGAAACAGAACAAGCATGGCAAGCATTTGTTTAAGAAGGTGAAGTTATATCCAAACATCTAGGCATTCACTTTATTCAAAGCAGTAAACAGACAATCATACTAAAAACTTCATATTCCAGAAAGATTCAACAATTACAATTTAAACCAGAACAGGCATGCTTTTGTTTGCCTTTTAAAGAATGGTCAAGAAACAATACCACCTTGTGAAATTCCTTGTTTTTCTCTTTGTTGCCAGGAAACAATTTGATTTCTCCTTCTTCTCCTAGTTGTTGCTTCATGTTCTTTCTAAGATCCTTGTTTCCTTTCCTGCAAAGAGTGATGAAGTTGCTTGCTTCTCAAGCACTTGAGTGGTTAGCTCAATTATGTATGGGCAAGTGTCTGAGTCTTAAGTTGGAGTGTGAACACCAAACTTAGTCTCCTACTTACTCCTGTGCTCTTTGAATTCTTGAATTCTCCTTGGAATGAAGTTGCTGTTAAGGATTTTAAGCATTTCTGTGATTGCTCAGAATGGTTGTTCCTTTCATATAATTCAAAGGTTGTTGTGTGCAGTTGATTTGTATGGTGGAACACCAAACTTAGAGTCACACATTCCCCCTTGAATTATTGATCCACGAATTCATTGTTTGGTGTGAAACACCAAACTTAATTCTTTACAATGCACAGAAACTACTTCACCTTTTTATTGAAACAAATAAAAGAAACAGCAAAAGAGTATTACCTCAGGTTGGGTTGCCTCCCAACAAGCGCTTCTTTAACGTCACTAGCTTGACGGTTGTCTTCCTCAGTTGAGGTGATATTTAACCTTGTCCTTCTCCTCCACATCTCCCAAGTAGTGTTTAAGTCTTTGACCATTCAAAGTGAAGGTTCGTTGTGACTTTTCTTCCATGATTTCTACTTGTCCATATTGGGAGACCTTGGTGACAAGGAATGGTCCAGACCACCTTGATTTTAGCTTCCCTGGAAATAGCTTCAGCCTAGAATTGTAGAGCAATACTTTTTGTCCCTCTTCAAATTTCCTTGGGGCTATGTTGCTGTCATGCCTCTTCTTTGCTCTTTCTTTGTAAATTTTGGCATTCTCATAAGCTTCAGCTCTGAATTCTTCCAACTCTTGAATTTGCAACATCCTTCTTTCTCCAGCAGCCTTGCTATCCAAGTTCAAGAGTTTCAAGGCCCAAAATGCTTTGTGCTCTAACTCCAGTGGCAAATGGCAAGCTTTTCCATATACTAGTTGGTAAGGAGACATTCCAATTGGTGTTTTGAAAGCTGTCCTATATGCCCAAAGAGCATCATCTAGCTTAATCGACCAGTCCTTCCTTGAAGTTCCCACAGTCTTCTCCAGGATTCTTTTGAGTTCCCTATTAGATATTTCTGCTTGCCCACTTGTCTGTGGATGGTATGGTGTGGCTACCTTGTGTTTGACTCCATATTTTAGAAGCAATGCCTCTAATGGTTTGTTGCAGAAGTGGCTTCCTCCATCACTGATGATTGCTCTTGGAACCCCAAAGCGGCAAAAAATGTGTTTTCTGAGGAAGTTCATGACTACCTTATTATCATTGGTTGGAGTTGCTATTGCTTAAACCCATTTGGAGACATCGTCTACTGCCACAAGAATGTAATTATTTGAGTATGAGGTGGGAAAGGGTCCCATGAAATCTATCCCCCATACATCAAACAATTCAAGTTCCAAAATGAATTATTGTGGCATTTCATTTCTTCTTGGCAGGTTCCCCGCTTTCTGGCATTCATGGCAGTGCTTCACTAGTTCCTTTGCATCTTTGAAGATAGTGGGCCAATAAAAACCACACTGCAACACCTTGGCTGCTGTTCTTTCTCCTGCAAAATGTCCTCCATAAGTGGAGCCATGGCAGTCCCATAAGACTTCCCTTCCTTCTTCCTCTGATATGCATCTTCTGAGTATGCCATCTGAACATTTTTTGAACAAGTATGGTTCGTCCCAGATGAAGTATTTGGCATCATTTACTAATTTCTTCTTTTGATGCTTGTTAAATTCCAACGGCAAACTCCCAGTGGCCTTGAAGTTTGCTATGTCTGCAAACCAGGGTGCTTTGTGAATTACCATGAGTTGTTCATCAGGGAAGCACTCATTTATATGTGTGCTTTGTGTGCTTCCTTCTTCACATGGTATCCTTGATAAATGGTCTGCCACTTTGTTCTCTACACCCTTCTTGTCTTTGATTTCAATGTCAAATTCCTGCAACAAAAGAACCCATCTAATAAGTTGTGGTTTGGATTCTTGTTTAGCAAGTAAGTATTTTAAAGCTGAGTGATCAGTGAAGACAATGACTTTAGACCCAATGAGATAGGATCTAAATTTGTCAAATGCAAAGACTATTGCCAAGAGTTCTTTTTCAGTGGTTGTGTAATTCCTTTGGTTATCATTCAAGACTTTACTGGCATAATAAATCACATGTACCAAATTGTCTTTCCTTTGTCCTAACACTGCCCCAATAGCAAGGTCTGATGCATCACACATCAGTTCAAAAGGTAAGTTCCAATCAGGTGGGGCAATGATAGGTGCAGAGGAAAGTTTTTGCTTCAAAAGTTCATAGGCTAGCATGCAATTTTTATCAAATACAAAGGGCGTATCAGAGACAAGCAAGTTACTCAAAGGTTTGGCTATTTTAGAAAAGTCTCTAATAAACCTTCTGTAAAAGCCAGCGTGTCCCAAAAAACTCCTAACTGCCTTGACATTACTTGGTGGAGGTAGTTTTTCAATGAGTTCCACCTTAGCTCTGTCCACCTCAATGCCTCTATTTGAGATTTTGTGGCCAAGGACTATTCCTTCTGTGACCATGAAATGACACTTTTCCCAGTTTAATACTAGATTGGTCTCTTGGCATCTCTTAAGCACCAAGGCAAGGTGGCGTAGGCAGCTAGGAAAAGAATCTCCAAACACAGAAAAATCATCCATGAAAACTTCAATAAACCTTTCGATCATGTCCGAAAAGATGGACAGCATGCACCTTTGGAAAGTGGCAGGTGCATTGCACAATCCAAAGGGCATGCGTCTATAAGCAAAAACTCCATATGGACAAACAAATGATGTTTTCTCTTGATCTCTTGGATCAACTACTATCTGATTATAGCCTGAGTATCCATCCAGAAAGCAATAGTAAGCATGTCCTGCAAGCCTTTCAAGCATCTGATCCATGAATGGGAGTGGGAAATGATCTTTTCTGGTGGCTTCATTGAGCTTCCTATAGTCTATGCACATCCTCCACCCAGTGACAGTTCTTGTGGGTATGAGTTCGTTCTTCTCATTTGGCACCACAGTTATTCCACCTTTCTTGGGAACTACATGGATTGGACTAACCCATGGGCTATCAGAAATGGGGTAGATTACCCCTGCCTGCCATAACTTCATGATCTCCTTTTGTACCACTTCTTTCATGATGGGATTCAATCTTCTCTGAGCTTGAATAGAGGGTCTAGCATCCTCTTCTAACAAGATTTTGTGCATGCATATGGATGAACTTATCCCCTTCAAATCAGCTAGGGTCCACCCAATGGCATCTTGATGAGTTTGTAACACCTTGATCAATTCTTCTTCCTGTTCTTGGCTCAAGGCAGAGCTAATGATAACAGGATGGCTCTCATCACTACCCAAGTATGCATACTTGATATTAGGGGGCAATGCTTTGAGCTCAGGTTTTGGTGCTTCCTTCTCTTCTTTCACTCTCTCAGGCATGATTGTCTCAGCAGCCTTGATGTCACTAACTTCAATATCCTTGGTGAACTCCTCCTCTGCCACTTCCTTTGTTGTTTCCTCAAAGGTTTCTTGTATTGCAATGTCCACTACATCCACCCTCATGCATTCCTTCAGTGATTCTGATGGATAGCTCATTGCCTTGAATACGTTAAACACCAATTTCTCATCATGTAATCTAAAAGTGAGTTCACCCTTTTGGACATCTATGATGGCTCCAGCAGTAGCCAGGAAGGGTCTTCCCAGAATTATCGAAGCCTTATCTTCTTCCTCCATATCTAATACCACAAAATCGGCAGGAAATATAAAATCTCCCACTTTCACCAACAAGTCCTCAACTATCCCATGAGGGAATTTAAAAGTTCGATCTGCCAATTGGAGGGCCATTCTTGTTGGTTTGGCTTCTTCAATCTTCATTCTTCTCATCATGGTTAGAGACATCAAATTGATACTGGCCCCTAAGTCACACAAGGCCTTCTCCACCATGACTTCTCCTATGATGCAGGGGATTTGGAAACTGCCTGGATCCTTCAATTTCTGAGGCAATTTGTGTTGAATGATGGCACTGCATTCTTCAGTTAACAACACAGTTTCCTCATTTCTCCAGCTTCTCTTCTTGGTCATTAATTCCTTCAAGAATTTTGCATAGAGTGGCATTTGCTCTATTGCCTCAGCAAAAGGAATGTTGATTTGAAGCTTCTTGAAAATCTCCAAGAATCTGGAGAATTGGCCATCCTTTTCACTTTTCATCAAACGTTGAGGATATGGTGCTTTGGGTGTATAAGGCGTCAGGACCTCTTTTTCTTTTTCTTTTGTTGCAGAAGGTGTAAAAGATTGTCCTTGTTCCTTGTCCCTCACATTTTCCTTGGCTTCATCCTCTGTGGTTTCCTTTGAGATCTCCTTTAGCTTTTTTCCACTTCTGAGGGTTATGGTCTTACATTCTTCCCTTGCAATAGCCTTGGCAGCATGAGAAACGCTTGGCCCAGGGGTTTGCTTAGACAAATACACAATTTGATTTTCTAGCTTCTGGATGGCAGCTCCTTGGTTTTGCAAGTTAGAATTTACTTCTTCCTTAAAAGCTTTCAATTCGATTATGTCTTGACTCATGGTTGCAAGCATTCCTTCTATCCTGTTTAATTGATCTTGAAATTGTTGGTTCGGATTGGGTTGGGCAGGTTGATTATTTTGGCCATGATATGGTGGTTGGGAGTAAGTGTTTTGTGTGGCTTGGTATGATCTTTGGTTGGAGTTTTGGTATGTGGAATTGTTCTGTTGGTTGTGGTTGTAATGTTTGTGGTTTTGTGGTTGGCTTTGCTGGTTTCCCCACCCAAAGTTTGGGTGGTTTTTCCATCCTGGGTTGTAAGTGTTGGAATGTGGATCATATGGTTGCCTTTGTTGATTTCCCACATAGTTGGCCTCTTCCCAATCACCTCCTTCAGTGCTTACTTCCTCTTGATCTTGTGTGTGTAGTGCAGCCACTTGCTTTGTGTCTAATTTCCTGGTGAGCTCTGCTAGTTGCTTGGCAAACACCTTGTTTTGGGCTAGAATTGTATCAACATGGTTCAGCTCCATGACTCCCTTAGTGTTGTGCCTCTCTGAACCATAGTAGTACTCATTCTCAGCCACTGTCTCAATCACTTCAATGGCTTCTTCCACAGTCTTTTTCCTGTTCAATGAACCTCCTGATGAATGGTCTATAGCCTTCCTTGATTCATAAGAAAGTCCATCATAGAAAATATGCAATTGCACCCAGTCATGGAACATGTCTGGCGGGCATTTTCTTGTCAATTCTTTGAACCTCTCCCATGCCTCGTAGAGCGTCTCACCATCTTGTTGTCTAAAACTCTGAACCTCAGATCGAAGCCTATTGACCTTTTGTGGGGGGTAAAAACGTGCCAGAAACTTGCTTTCCACCTTATCCCAGGTTGTTAGGCTCCCCCTTGGGAATGATTCCAGCCACTTACTGCCTTGTCCCTAAGTGAAAATGGGAACAAGAGCAGTTTATAAGCATCTTCCTGGACTCCATTGGACTTCACAGTGTCGCAAATTCTCAGGAATTTTGTGAGATGTTGGTTTGGGTCTTCATTAGCACTTCCACCAAATGAACAATGATCCTCCACCAATGATATTAGTTGTGGTTTGAGTTCAAAATTGTTGGCCTGAATAGGTGGTTTCTGAATGCTGCTACCACAATTCCCAGAGGTTGGGTTTATGTATGAACCAAGAACCCTCCTCTCAGGAATGGCATTGTTTCCATCAGCTCTCTCATGGTTGTGAACTTCTCTATCCATGTTGAGATCTAGAGCTTCCTCAAAATTGTCCTCAGATTCTCCTTCAGATTCTTCTTCTCTCAATATTCTCTTCCCTCTTGCTTCCCTTCTAAGTTTATGAAGGGTCCTCTCTGGTTCGGTATATGGAGGAGTTGATATCTCTCCTCTCCTACCTGTCATACAAGAACACACCACAAGCAACAAACAAGTGGAATACTCTTGGTTAATGGAAGAGTATGGTTAGAGCAGTTGAGGAATTAATTCAAACAGTTAGTGAGTCAGTGAGTTAGTTGCTTGAATTTAAAGGCATAAAGAAAGAAAGCAAATATCAGAGTGCAGAAATTAAAATTCAACAAGTAACTTGAACAAAACAAGAAAAATGCTCAATCTAGTTAACTTCCAATTTGAGAATTGTCAATCGAAAACCAATCCCCGGCAACGGCGCCATAAACTTGATCTAGCCATAAACTTGATAGCTATGATTTAGGAAATTGCACAATCGGCAAAAATTCCTTCCGGCAAGTGCACCGGTTATCGTCAAGTAAAAACTCACAATAGAGTGAGGTCGAATCCCACAAGGATTGGTTGAATGAGCAATTCGGATTAGAAGTGTGTTCTAGTTGAGCGGAATCAAGATTTAGATGAGAATTGCGGAATCTTAAATTGCATGAATTAAAGAGCGAGAAGTTAAAGTGCTGAAATGAAAAGGGGATGGGGTGATTGCATGAATTGAAATTGCAGAATGCAAATAGAAAGGTAGATCAGAAATGGGAGTTCATTGGGTGTTAGGAGATATTGAGATCTCCGAATCAAAACATTTTTATCTCATCCTCAACCAATGCATTCATTGAACTTTGCTTGGCAATCTTATATGATTGGATCCCAATCCCTTGGCTCACCAATTCTCTCTAAAAACAAACAAATTCCCAATCCCTTGGTTTAAATGTTCATAAGAAGAGATGATGCTCGATCACTGATTATACCACACAGTTTCATGAACCACAATTTGGTAGGATTACATGTCACAATATCCATCCAAACCCCAATCCAATTCACTGTGAGAAAGCTTCTCTAGCATGAATCCTCCATTCCTTTCCCAAGGTTCCGAAGGATTCCAATTATGGGTAATTTCTTTCCAAGACAACTACCCAATGGAATTAGATCGAGATGCTTTCTAACAAAATTCAAGAGAAAAGATTGAAGAAGAAGATAAAACTATTATTGATTCATTGAATTACAATAGAGCTCCCTAACCCAATGAAAGGGGTTTAGTGATTCATAGCTCAGAATTCAATTACAAAATTGATGAAAAATTCTCAAGTGTCAAAAAAGTTTTTAACTAACTTAAATTCTATCCTATTTATACACTTTCTAAAATGAGCTTCTGTGTGTTTCTTGGGCTTTGAGGCCTTTCCTTGATTTCCTTTTGCTTTGGGTTTATGATCCATAATCCTGATGAGGCTGCTGATCCAATTCTGTAACATTCATTGAGCCAATTTAGTGATAATCAAGTAATGATACATGACTCAACAAATTGAAGTTCCAGACTCATCAATTCTTTAGGCCCAATCCCATAAACCATGATATTCAATTGGGTTTCATACCAGAGTATGTTTAAGTTAATGTTTGTGCTCAAATGCTAACTTAAACTTCAATATATTTGGCCCAGAAACCCTTTCAAAAGGTGGCGTTTAAGTTGTAGTTTAAGTTTCAGTTTAAGGTTAAACTGAAGCTTAAACGTGGAAATGGAAGAAAGCAATCCTGGAGGGTAAATAATCGAACACGTTTAAGCTTCAGTTTAAGGTTAAACTGAAGCTAAAACGTGGAAATGAAGATTGCAACCCTGGAGGAGAAATGCTGGTCGAACACGTTTAAGCTCCAGTTTAAGGTTAAACTGGAGCTTAAACGTGGAATGCTTCCTGGAGGGTGAGATGTCGAACACGTTTAAGCTCCAGTTTAACCTTAAACTGGAGCTTAAACGTGGGAATGAAGGAAGCAACCCAGGAGGAGAAATGTCGAACACGTTTAAGCTCCAGTTTAACCTTAAACTGGAGCTTAAACGTGGAAATGAGAAAGCACACCCTGGAGTGGAAAAAACGCCGAACACATTTAACCTCCAATTTAAGGTTAAACTGGAGGTTAAACGTGGAAATGCTCCCTTGGTGCCATTCTCATTCTGGCGTTTAACCTTCAGTTTAAGGTTAAACTGGAGGTTAAACGCCAGTTTCCTCTTTTCTCAGCTCTCATGATTCTGGCGTTTAACTTCCAGTTTAACCTTAAACTGGAGGTTAAACGCCACTTTCAGTTTTGGTGCATTTCTTATTCTGGCGTTTAACTTCCAGTTTAGGTTAAACTGGAGGTTAAACGCCACTTTCAGCATTATATGGCTTGGCAGTTTAAGTTCCAGTTTAAGCTTAAACTGGAACTTAAACTCCACATGTGATCTTCAAGCTTCCTTTATTGATTTTGTTGCTTCCTTGCCTAGCCTCTTCTTCCCTGAAATCATCTAAACAACTGCATCAAAGTCTTGCAAAATTTCATGAGAATTCTTCCATTCATAGCATTCAAGTCATATCACTAAAAACTCATGGAATTTGCATCAAAATCATACTGTTTGGATGATTCATTACTTTGTTGTTCATTTAACCATTCTTGGTTACTTTAAGCTCAAGAAAATGCATAAAACAACTAAAACTAACAGAAAAATGCTAGTGAAACTAGCCTAAGATGCCTTGGCATCAAGCATCTGGGACCGTTTTCACTGAGAGGATGGAGGTGCCA